>NC_057802.1:52799247-53029915 GCF_018294505.1 Triticum aestivum | reverse complement strand
CTTGGAGGAGGGGGCAGCGAGGCGGCGTGCGGCGGCGGGAGTCCGGCGGCGGCTCGGCGTCGTGGGGAGAGAGGAGAGCGCGGGCGGGCCGTCCGCTGGGCCTTTGGCCCAGTCGGCGCGGGCGTTTTTTTTTAAGTTCCGCGGAAAATATTGCGTAGAAAAATAAATAAAAATCAGAAAAATATGAAATAAATTTTCCCCGTCTAGTTAGAAAATCTAGAATAGGGTGAACATTTTTTAAACTCAAAAATAAATATTTTGAAAACATGCAATATTTTTAATGCAATAAAAATTGCAAATAAAATCCAAATAATTTCCAAATAATGATTTTAACATTTTTCCTCCAGTATTTCAATTGTTTTGGAGAAGTCATATTTTCTCCTCTCGTTTATTTTAAGAATGAAATATTTTTCCGGAGAGAAAAATAATTAAAACCAAAATCCTCGTCTTATTATTTGATAAAAATCAAATATGAAAATTTAAGAAAAATCCCCAACTCTCTCCGAGGGTCCTTGAGTTGCTTAGGATTTATCGAGGATTTGTCAAAATGCAATAAAACATGATATGCAATGATGATCTATGTATAACATACCAAATTGGAAATTTGGGATGTTACAAACCTACCCCCCTTAAGATGAATCTCGCCCTCGAGATTCGGGTTGGCTAGAAAACAGGTGGGAGTGGTTTTTCCGTAGATCTTCCTCTCGCTCCCAGGTGGCTTCATCCTCCGTGTGGTGACTCCACTGAACTTTGCAGAACTTGATAACCTTGCTGCGGGTAACTCGGCTGGCATACTCGAGAATCTTAACTGGTTTCTCCTCATAAGTCAAATCACTTTGCAACTGAATCGCTTCCAGTGGCACAGTATCTCTCAGCGGTATCTCCGCCATCTCTGCGTGGCACTTCTTCAACTGTGAAACATGAAATACATCATGTACTTCAGACAATCCTTCGGGCAATTCCAACTTGTAGGCAACTTCTCCCATACGTTCCAATACTCTGTATGGTCCGATAAAACGGGGCGCTAACTTTCCCTTAACTCCAAAGCGCTTCACTCCTCGAAGTGGTGATACTCGAAGATACACTCTGTCTCCGACTTCGTGAACTGTCTCCTTTCGTTTAGAATCAGCATAACTCTTCTGCCTGGACTGGGCTACCTTGAGCCTATCGCGAATCAACCTTACTTTCTGTTCAGACTCCTTAATCAAATCTGGTCCAAACAACTGACGGTCTCCAACTTCGTCCCATAACAACGGTGTTCTACACCTCCTTCTGTACAAAGCTTCGAAAGGGGCCATCTTCAAACTGGTTTGATAACTGTTGTTATATGAAAACTCCGCATATGGCAAATTGTCGTCCCAACTAGATCCATAATCTAGTGCGCAAGCTCTCAACATGTCCTCCAAAATCTGGTTGACTCTCTCGGTCTGTCCATCTGTCTGTGGGTGAAATGCTGTACTAAATTCCAGCCTGGTTCCCAATGTTTCATGTAGCTGCTTCCAAAATTTCGAGGTAAATTGGGTTCCTCTGTCTGATACAATGGTCCTCGGAACTCCATGCAAACATACTATCCTGGTCATGTATATCTTGGCCAACTTAGCACTGGTGTAAGTGGTCTACACTGGAATAAAATGAGCTACTTTCGTCAATCGTCAACTACAACCCATATTGAGTCATAGCCGGAACGAGTCCGGGGTAATCCTGTGATAAAATCCATGCCTATTTTATCCCACTTCCATTCGGGTATCGGCAATGGTTGCAGTAATCCTGCTGGCTTCTGATGCTCTGCCTTCACTCTCTGACATACATCACAACCTGCTACATACTCCGCAATATCCTTCTTCGTTCCGGTCCACCAGAAAGTATTCTTCAAATCCAAATACATCTTGGTATTCCCTGGGTGAATCGAGTACGGTGAATCATGGGCTTCTTGCAAAATCAACTTTCTGATCTCTGGATCATTTGGCACATATACGCGGTCCTCAAACCATAAGGTATCGTGCTCATCCTCCCGAAATCCCTTGGCTTTTCCTTTGCTCATCTTCTCTTTTATCTCTTTAATCTCCTTGTCTGACTTCTGAGCTTCTCTGATCCTTTCCATCAAGGTAGACTGAATCTCCAATGTCGCTAAATAGCCTCTTGGGACTATCTCCAAACATAGCTCGCGTAGATCCTCGGCTAACTCCTGAGGTAACTCTCCTGTCATGAGGGTGTTGATATGGCTCTTGCGGCTCAATGCGTCTGCTACTACGTTAGCCTTTCCAGGGTGATAATGCAATCTCATACCATAATCCTTGATAAGCTCCAACCATCTCCTCTGTCTGAGATTTAACTCCTTCTGCGTGAAAATGTACTTCAAACTCTTGTGATCCGTGTACACCTCATAATGGTTTCCGATGAGAAAATGTCTCCATGTCTTCAATGCATGCACCACGGCTGCTAATTCCAAATCATGCGTAGCATAATTCTTCTCATGGGGTTTAAGTTGTCGTGAAGCATATGACACAACTCTTCCTTCCTGCATAAGCACTGCTCCCAAGTCCTCGACGAGAAGCGTCGCAATAAACTTCATAATCCTTGCGTTGATCTGGCAGAATCAACACTGGTGAGGTAACCAATCGTTTCTTCAACTCTTGGAAACTAGCTTCACATTCCTCAGTCCAATTGAGTTTGGTGTCCTTCTTCAATAGCTCAGTCATGGGCTTAGCAATCTTTGAGAAATTCTCGATGAATCTCCGGTAGTATCCTGCAAGTCCAAGAAAACTCCGGATTTCTCTAACTGTCGCGGGTGATTCCCAACTTGTCACTGTGTCAACCTTGGCAGGGTCTACTGCTATTCCTTCTCCAGAAATAACATGTCCAAGGAATCCAACTTCCTTCAACCAAAACTCACATTTGCTGAACTTGGCATATAACTGATGTTCTCTGAGCTTCTCAAGTACCAATCGCAAATGCTCCTCATGCTCTTCTTCATCCTTGGAAAAGATTAAAATATCATCAATGAACACCACGACGAACTTATCCAAAAACTCCATAAACACTTTGTTCATCAGGTTCATGAAATAGGCAGGCGCGTTAGTCAGTCCAAATGACATAACGGTATACTCATACAATCCATATCTGGTGGTAAAAGCTGTCTTTGGGATATCCTGCTCTCGAATCTTTAACTGATGGTATCCTGATCGTAAATCGATCTTGGAAAATACTTTAGCTCCCTGTAGGCGGTCAAATAAATCATTTATCATTGGCAGTGGGTACTTATTTTTTATGGTCACTTTATTCAATCCTCGGTAATCAACAACCATCCTTAGTGATCCATCTTTCTTCTCCACTAGAAGTACTGGTGATCCCCAAGGTGACGAACTTGGGCGAATATAACCTTTATCCAGTAACTCCTTGATCTGCTTCTTAATTTCCTCCAAATCCTTTGCGGGCATCCTGTACGGTCTCTTAGATATTGGCCCTGTGCCTGGCAAAAGTTCAATCAAAAACTCAATGTCTCTATCTGGTGGCATGCCTGGCAACTCTTCTGGAAATACATCCGGATAATCCTTCACCACTGGTACTTTCTCCTGTACAACTCCTGATAAGGAATTCACTTGAGTCCTCTTTGGCATATGCCTGGATACATACTTGATCCTTTTTCCTTCTGGGGTGGTAAGCAAAATTGTCTTGCTGGCACAATCGATGTTTCCTCCATACAACGATAGCCAATCCATTCCCAGAATCACATCCAAACCTTGCGATTCCAAAACAATGAGGTCTGAGGGGAAAACATGCCTACCAATGGCCAATGGTATCTGAAAACATCCTTGGGTGGCCATATACTATGCTCCTGGCGAGGTTACTAACATAGGGCTTTTGAGAACTTGGGTGGACATCTTAAACTTGTTCACGAATCCCCTTGATATGTATGAATGCGATGCACCAGTATCGAAAAGAACAGTTGCAGTAAATGACTTAACCAAAAACTTACCTATTACTGCATCAGGCTGAGCTTCAACCTCCTCCACGCTCACGTGGTTCACATGTCCTTTGTTGAACGGGTTCGGCTTCTTCCCAGGGCTTCCATTGCCATTTCCATTTTGGGCTTCGGGACAATTGGTAGCGTAATGTCCCGTCTTCTGGCACTTGAAACAAGTGATGTGACTTAGATCTCTCTTGGTTGGTGTAGATGGGTTGGTGCGGTTCTGTCCGTTTCCTCCTCCATTCCCATTACCATTCTTGGAGCCATTATGGTTGTGCGAACTACCTCCTCCATGGGTATGCTGAAACTGTCCTCCCGGCTTCGGGTTAAATCGTGGCTTCTGCTGGGCTCCAGAATTGTACTTCCCTTGTCCATACTTCCTCTTGCGGTTTTCAATCTGCTGTTGCTTCCCTTCAATCATGAGAGCTCTATCTACCAGCTCCTGGTAGTTGTTGAAAGTTGCTACCATCAACTGCATACTCAGTTCATCATTCAGTCCTTCCAAAAACTTCTCCTGCTTGGCAGCATCTGTAGCAACGTCATCTGGTGCATAACGTGCTAACTTACTGAATTCCTCCACATACTGGCCTACGGTACGTCCTCCTTGGCGTAGGTTACGAAACTCATGCTTCTTCATAGCCATAGCTCCTGCTGAAACATGAGCTGTACGGAAAGCTTGCTGAAACTGGTCCCATGTGACAGTGTCAATAGGGTGCGTGGCTGTATAATTCTCCCACCATGATGTTGCGGGTCCATCAAGCTGATGTGCGGCAAAACGCACTCTTTCCGCATCTGTGCATCCTGCAGTGGTCAACTCCCTTCCAACTTTGCGGAGCCAATCATCTGCAACAATCGGCTCGGTGCTACTGGAAAACACCGGCGGGTTTAACCTTAGGAAACGGGCTAAGTGATCAACAGGTGGTGGTGGCGGTGGGTTGTTGTTGTTGTTGTTGTTGTTGCCTTGGTTCTGAACTAACACTTGCATCAGGGCATTCTGTTGCTGAATCAACTGGGTGATCTCTGGCGGGAAAACAAACCCGGTGTCGCGTCTCGGAGGCATCTGATGGGTTTAGAAAAGATGAGAATTAAGAATAGAATGAGGTCTAGAGAGGAAACACTACCCATATGCTCATGAGACAAAATTCAATCAATAACACTCAATCAATCCAAACAAGGCAAAACAATCGATCTAGCTAACGTTACAAAGTGCTTGAACTATACTATTAAATGGGGGAAACTACTACTGATATGGTGGTCTACTAGAAATTCTGATCCGTTGAAGACTCCATGATGTCTGCTCCAGCTTCATCAATCCATTCGTCTTCACTTGGTTCCGAATCGGTGTCGTCGATGATGATGTAGTTATCCGGACAAGTGCATTCGTCGACTTCTGCTTTTGGTACTGGATTTCCCACGGATGCTCCAATCTTATTCTCCAGGTCGTCAATCTTCCCTACTAGTGCGTTCATTTCCTCCAAATAATCTTCGCGTGTAGTCTTGAGTTCTTCTTGGAGTTCCTTGATCTTCGTAAATGTCTTCTTTAGTTCTTCCTTGTCCGTGCACATCTGGTTTTCCTGGTGACGAATATGTTGGTTCTGATCCTGGATGAAAGCTGCAATTGATCCATCCTTCTTGGTCTTGATCATCTCCCATTGCGCGTCTCGACGTCCACAAATTTGATAAATCGTATCCTTAAGCTCCTGGTGGTAGACTTCTCCAATGCGTCCCATGGCGATATGTGCGGCCATGCTCTTCCCTAAACTCCAAGTTGGTGCTTCGAAAACCAATCTCATGGGTTCCGTAATTGGTGCGAACGTCCTTCCTGGAATGATAACTTGAATCTTCCAGCTCTCCTCTTCAGGTAATGTGGCGTTGTAGGTTCCGGTGACGCTTGGTATTCCTATGTTCAAGTACTTGGTGACTTCCTTCAAATGTCGTCCAAATGGCGTGTCTTCATCTGGTTGCATGAACTTACTCCTTGCATTCGCCATTCCTAAAAGAGTAGAAAGTGGAGAGGGGTCGGAAATGAGAAGAGAGAAGCTTTCTAGGGCTTAAGCTTAGTGGTCGTGTCCTATAGTCAGCGTGTGCTCTGATACCAACTTTGTAGCGACCAGACCTCAAATGGCATGTGCTGCTGTGCACCAGTGTCATCCCTGGATCAGTAATGCTGACACGCACAGTACAAATGGAGGATTTATAACAGAGTAGCAATCACACACTTATTACATCGAATATCTCCATAGAGACTAAGTATGATAAACATGGCTTAAGGCCATCTAATAACGATAACAGCGGAAGACTTGGAAGATAAGTGAGTCCATCAACTCCAGCGGCATCACTGAGTATAAGACCACGACCTAAGGCACCTTACTCGTCGTCTGAAAAGTCTGCAACATGAAACGTTGCAGCCCGAAAACGGGTCAGCACATAGAATATGCTGGCAATGTAACACATAGAGACCAATGAACAATGATAATGCTATACTATATGCATATATGGCTGGTGGAAAGCTCTACGGTTACAGTTTTGCGAAAAGCCAATTTTATCCTACTTCAAAAGGAATAAATTTTATTTAACTATCATGGTGGTTGAAACATTGAGAAGGTACCTCCAACTCAATCCCAATTAAGTGTCATCATTAACCCAACAAAATTAATTAATAGTATCACGGTGATGAGATTCAAATGATAATCCAGGTACTAGATACTCAAGTTGTCCATAACCGGGGACACGGCTAATCATGATCAGTTTGTACACTCTGCAGAGGTTTGTGCACTTTTCCCCACAAGACTCGATCGCCTCCGCTTGATTCTCGCACTGCATGATGTTTGAGAAACGGATAACCGGGACACAGTCTTTCAGAAACAATCACTCTTTACTCTGGATGGACCGGTACACCTACTTTCCCCTAGATCTGCTAGTCCACCTCTTCAAGAGATCCTGTAACCTACTCAGCTATGCTAGAGCCCATAATAGCTTGTGGCTGCACACGGAAGTTTCTAGCATGAATAATCTTATGATCCCTTTGAGCCTGGGTGGCGGACCTTATACATACAGACAACACTGGGTTCTCCAGGTGCCTCAATCCACCCAGATGTGAGTTTTAGTTGCCGCCTTAAGTTGAACCATTATTAACAATCTCACATCTGTCATGGATATCACTCAAACCCAATCCACGTCTACGAGCATAGCATGGCAATAATAAAATCAACGTAGAAGTAACTCCCAAGAGTTTGATAATAAAACAGGTAATAGGTACTACCTCAACTACTTCCCAGATACCCACAATTTATTAGATCCTAATCATGCAATGTGTTTGAGGAATAGATCTAATGCAATAAAAACTGGGTATGAACGGGGTATGATCAAAGTGTTACTTGCCTTGCTGATGATCCACAAAACCTAGCGATTCGAAGTAACAAGCGGCACACTCCGGGTACTCTATCGCAAACAAACAAGCATACAATCAGTACTCATCTAATGCACAGGTAAAACTCGAATGAAAGATCCAACCAGAAAGTTCAACTTAAGAACTCCGGTTTGCAAAAAGAATCAACTCGAAAGAAGCAACGAAAGTCAAACGGCGAAAGAAAGAAACTTCGTTTGCTAATCTGGATCTAGGTCAAATTTTACTGTAGCAAAAACTTGTTTGAGTAGATTAATCGGAAAGAGAATTTCGAGACGAAACTCTAGGCGCTTGAATCGCCTGATTCCGATAAACGAGCGAGAAGTTAAACAGATTCGAAAATTCGATCAGAGATCGAATCTGAGAAAATAACGAGAAAATCCGTCGAAAAAGAAAAACGGACGAACGGTTAAAGAATGGACGTTCGTTAACAGAGAAAAACCGACGAACGCGTTCGTTAGAACGAACGGTTCGGTGAACGCTCGTAAAATAAGAAAACCGAAAAAAAACCGATCTAGGGTTTTTTTTTTCTAAAACGAAGGTTTTTTTAAAAAAAACGGCAAACGAGGCGAGGTCTACCTCGTCGGGGTAGAGCTCCGGCCGGGCTCCCGTGCTCCGGCGAGGGGCGGCGAGGGCGGCGGGGCTTGGGGCTCGGGCTCGGGGTGCGAGGGGCGGCGGCGGCGACTCCGGCAGCGGCGGCGCGGGCAAACGGCGGCGGCGGCGACGGCGCGTGCGGGCGGCGGCGAGTGCGGGGGCGGGCGGCGGCGGCAAGATGAGAGGTGAGGGGGGTGCGGGGTTTATAAAGAGGGGGGGCTAGCTCGGCTTGGAGGAGGGGGTGGCGAGGCGGCGTGCGGCGGCGGGAGTCCGGCGGCGGCTCGGCGTCGTGGGGAAAGAGGAGAGCGCGGGCGGGCCGTCGGCTGGGCCTTTGGCCCAGTCGGCGCGGGCGTTTTTTTTTTTTAAGTTCCGCGGAAAATATTGCGTAGAAAAATAAATAAAAATCAGAAAACTATGAAATAAATTTTCCCCGTCTAGTTAGAAAATCTAGAATAGGGTGAACATTTTTTAAACTCAAAAATAAATATTTTGAAAACATGCAATATTTTTAATGCAATAAAAATTGCAAATAAAATCCAAATAATTTCCAAATAATGATTTTAACATTTTTCCTCCAGTATTTCAATTGTTTTGGAGAAGTCATATTTTCTCCTCTCGTTTATTTTAAGAATGAAATATTTTTCCGGAGAGAAAAATAATTAAAACCAAAATCCTCGTCTTATTATTTGATAAAAATCAAATATGAAAATTTAAGAAAAATCCCCAACTCTCTCCGAGGGTCCTTGAGTTGCTTAGGATTTATCGAGGATTTGTCAAAATGCAATAAAACATGATATGCAATGATGCCAATTTGGGATGTTACAAGGGAACAACTATGCTGAGACGAGAACGCAACCAAACACACTTGGCACGCCTAAGCTTAGGCGTGGCAACCTTAGTCTGCAAACCAAACATCTATATCTATACCCCTATATAGTGTGTGAATAACTTTGAAAGTTGGTCGTTGGATGAAGCCAATCCGACGGTACAAAGATGGCAAATCCGAGCACTACTGGCCGTTGGATACATTCCACCAGATTTTGCCACATGTAGAATCTAGAAGACTCCACATGTAGAAGCATAATGCACAAACCACCAGAATCTCGTGCGTGCAATGCACATGTACCTTACTAGTAGTAGTTGGTAGTAGTAAGAAACAAATTCCGGGTTTGGCACGAGCTCGTACTGCGGGAGCACCACAAGGCCTGCCGCAGGAGTTACATTTCCCTCTCGGGGCCCACGGGACCGAACTTCAGTGGCTTAGTGCCCGGCCTATGAGTCAATGACATGCGGACCTTAAATGCGGTTGGCCCACATGTCATTCTCATGGTGGTGGTGTGGTTTGCGACTCACTCGTTCGAGATGAACTGACCGGTGGTGGCGTGGCCGTGGCGAGGGTGCCACAGCTGGGCGTTACGAGGCGTAGATGGCCACATCGGCGGGTACTACCTGTAGTATAGAAGTACTCCAGCTGAGGATTGATGCCCGGGACGAAATGTGTCACAGCCGCTGGATGAAAATTCAATGGTGTGGGAGTACGGATCGGAGCACAGCAGCGGAGCAGGCAAACCGCGTCCAATCGGGTGTGGCTGTGGTAGAAAGTTGATGGTCGCCGCAGTTCAGCTGGCCTGCATGTCATGCACACAAAGGCAGAGGAGCGGTGGGGCCGAGAGGGATGAGGCGCACGTTCGGGGGACGTCGTGCTTATAGGTAGGGTTGGAGCGGCGTCGTGGGAATCGCGTGTGGGTGTGGCAGTGGTAGAAACAAGAAACGTGATGGTCGCCGTGGTTCAACTTCCATGGACAAGCTGTCATGTCTGCTGACACATGTATATCAAAACTAGAGTGTTTATATTTCAAGCACGTGAACAAGTATTATTCTACTACTTTGGATCCATTGCAACGCATGGGCCAGCACATTGGTAGTAGTAGTGTCTATCTCTATCTCTAGAGGCCTTCCCTCGTTCATCCTTTTCTCTCACAAGATAAACTACTCAACCAAATGCATCTTGATGTTCCGTGGAACGCACGAGGATGTTTCCTTGGGGGTCTCTCCAGCGCGGCATGGCCGTAGTTGCAAGTTGACGCCCCTTGAGATGCCGACGTTGAGGGGCACTCGGATTTCCTACGATGAGCAGGTAAGATGAGTTTGATTACGTAGTAAATGCATTCTGAAGACTACTTACGTGTCCATTTCCTAATTATCCCCCTGCCCACTGTTTCACAGGTTAGGCTCGGTGCGAGTGGAGATTGGCTTGCATATGTACGGGAGGGTACCAACATCAATTTGCACAACATTTACAACGGTGACACCGTTCCCGTAGAACCTTTTTCCAACATTGGACCAGCCATGCAACGGGCCACCGCATGAATTGGTACGATGGAACCACGGTGAGATTGAATAAGATAGCACAAACCTTTCACATGGCGGTCAAAGGTGGACCATCCTGTCTGCAGCCGATTTGTTGTCGTACGAGTACGAAGACGCTGTGCTCCTTTCTAACCGCATCTTCGCGGTGACAAACCAGGGGACTTGTTTCGTATGGGACACATCCTACGATATACTCCCTCTCTCCCAGCTTATTTGTTTTGAATCTTTTGATTTTATAAGTTTCAAATTCAGATTTAGAGCTCCCCATCACATGTTGAGATTACAATGTCCATTAAATCATTGCGTGCATGTATAGTAAAGAAACAAATCTCGAGTTTGGCACGAGTTCGTGCAGCGGTAGCACCAGCCTGGCGCAGGAGTTACATTTCCCTCTCAGGGCCCTCGGGACTGAGCTTCAGCTCCTTACTACACCTGCCTTTGAGTCAATAACATGTGGACCTGATAGGTGGCTGGTCCACATGTAATGCTCCCGAAGGCAGAGGGGCAGTGGGGCCGAGAGGGGTGAGCCGCAGGTCGGGGGACGTGTGGTGTCATGGGTTCGTGCGGCGTCGTGGGAATCGCGTGTGGCTATGGTAGAAACTTGATGCTCGCCGCATTTAAGGTGGCCCACATGTCATGCACACAAAGGCAGAGGGGCGGTGCGGCCGAGAGGGGTGAGGCGCACGTAGGGGGACGTGGTGCCGTGGGTTGGAGCGGCGTCGTGGGAATCGCGAGTGGTAGTGGATGAAACGTGATGGTCTTAGTAGTTGAACTACCATGGACAAACTGTCATGTCTACGGACACATGCATTGCATACCGATCACTGGAAGGAGTATAGTAGAGAAAGCTAGGCGGATAAATAGTTCCTTATAGTCAAGCGGACCCACGCAACTACTTGTTCCAAAGACATGCACACCATCGAAATAGTCCATCTATATCAATATACACAGAGAGGGAATAATTATTTTTACAAGAGAGGAAATAGTTCATCCATCCATAATGCCCTGCTGCTGGTGCAGCCTTATCTTCTTCTTGTTGTTGTTGTTGTTCTCATTTTCTGTGGGAGACGGCTTCGCAGCAAGCTCTTTGGACCTTGCAGCTATCTCAAAACTCACACGGGCATCGAGGGCAACATGTTTTATCCGCTCGTACGTGAAGGGATAATTCTCCCATCCAGGCGATCTTAATGCCACTGTCTCGTCACCCTTCTGAAGATTTGTACCGAGCACAAAATTTGCTACGTCGAATAGGGATGGTGTCTGTTTATCACAATCTTCTACATGAATTTTGATTCTGGTTTGTAGGTCAGCGATGCTTTTCAAATCAAGGTTGTACGGCTCCAGCTTCTGTTTGTCCCCTTCGATGGCTGCCCCACAGAAGTATATGTCCTCTCGAGACAAGAAATCGTGAAGCTCACCTGGTACACCAAAACATCATCTCCGAGGCATAGCTGAAGGACGGCGGCGCGTTGCATCTTCCCAGTGGCACGCTCCGTGTACTCTGCTTCAAGACCGATGACCCTCGTCTCTACCTTTTCGAGGGAGTTGGATACATTGTTGATCCACTTCCGAACAACCCTTGGGTCGACGGTGACGGTGGCAACTATGCTCAACGAGCCTTCGACGAGGACATGTTGGACGCTAAAAACCTGCATCTCGATCTCTTTTGCCATTTGGAACCGCTGGAATGGAGGGCTATGGTTTGGAGAATTAGGATTAGATGGCTAGTCTAACTGAAGTAGTAGATGATTATTTAAAGAGGTTAAAACAATGTGAACGCAGTGGGGTTTGGATGCAAATGAAGACGAAGGGGAGGTGAAGAAGCCAAGGAAAATCGGTTCCCGATGGAGAAGTAAATGGGAGAAGTGGCATGCAGGCAGTTGATTAGACGGCTAGGTAGGCTAAACGAAAAGGCTATGCGGGTAGACTGAGGAGTCGTACCTATTCGTGTACGTGCCCATCCTTCCTGATAGGTGGGACCTATGCAAACAGATAAAAAATGTGTCGTAGCTGGTTCAGATGGATATTGGCGCATGCGTGGGAGACACAACATTCTCTGGTTAAGGAATACACGGTTATCCTCATCAAAAAAGAAAAGGCCCATCTTCGCGCTTCCGCATGCACGAGAATTTGGTTCTGCTCGCAATATGACTTACTCACCTAGACGGAGGAAGTACTCATGTTCCTACTAGTAGTAGTAGTAGTACAACTGTGGTACACTTGATGGTCAAAATACTATTCATCCGGTCCTCACAGTGAAGTGACAACACCCTGCGCCTGACACTAGTCCAGGCGGCGTGTTCGGGTTACCAAAGTCAGCCTCACCCTGTGCACTGTGCAGTCTGTCACCGCCGTTGTACAACACATTAGCATGCCTCGCCTCGTCTCCCTCTCCCCTCCCATATCACCACTCCATCTCCATCTCCGTCTCCATCTCACTGTGCCCCCGTGTACCGTCGCCTCGCTTGCCTCCCCCAGTACCACTATTCCCTCGCTAGCCGCTCCAGCATCGATAGCCTTCTCCCCCGTAAATCAAGCCTCCAAAAAACCCCCACCTTCCAAACTCCACCATGGCCGAACGTGAACCGCGCAGCATCCATATGAGCCGCGATTGGAGCGATCTCCCCAGTGACGTCCTCGACCTCTGTTGTTCGAGAAAGGATATGTTGAGTGCCCTGCGGCTAGCTGCATGCTCGAGGTCCATGCACATGGCCATCGTCGAAGCAAGGCCTAAGCTTTTCAAGACACCCTACTTGTTGATATCCGGTCTTGCGAGATTGTCTTACCTTGATACGGAGGCGTACATGATGCCCCTCGACTTCAATCTGATCTCCATTAGCCGAAACTTCTTTGCAGGTATGTAGTGGGTCGACGTACATCATTTCCCTCGACTTTGATCCGATCACCATCGCCCGAAACTTCTTGGCAGGTATGTACTGGGTCGGCATGAACTCCCACTGGATGGCTGCTGTCAGAGAAGACGGGAAAAAGTTGATGCTCCTGAACTTACAGACCTCCCATGAGATTATCCTTCCTCCGTTGGATGATATAGAGTTTTACCATCGCGGTCCAAGTCATCTAGATTACGTTGTCAGTTGGGCGCACCTTGTTTTGCAGAAGATTGTAATCTGCCAAGTGCCCACACAACATGCGGATTACGCAGACTTCAAGCTAATTGCCTTGTTCGACAAGGGACTCGCCTATCTTTACGCCGGTGCCTTGTTTAGCTGGAGACAACTCAGCTTGCAGTGGATCATCGTCAAAGCTTATACACACTTCTGTGATGCTATTGAACACAATGGCATCATCTACGCGATCGACAAAGAAGATGGCACCACGTATTGCTGGGACGGCGCGTGTAAGTTGATTCCGTCTCATGTTAATGATGACGCCATGACACTGTTTGAACTTTTTGTGATGATTGGCATATCCCTGTTTGAGCAGAATTTGAGTAGAATCATGGCAATGTATTAGAGACGCCGTAAATCAGCTATATTTGGAATGAGTTAATTCATGCGATTATGACCATGTCATTACAGCCAATTTGTACCCCTGAATAATCAAACGGTTAGGAATATATGGATATTCTCCTTATTTTACAGTAATCTATATACTACTACTAAATATGAGTGTGTATCAATGGCCATGTTAGTTTCCTCCTTTTCATGATGTACAAAAATGCACCACACTGTTGGTTTCATCTAACCATACATTAGGGAAGTAAATGTGCATATGGAGAACTCTATATTTGGAAGTAGTGAAATCCTGTAATGCTTACCATGTGTACATACCTATATTCGCCCTTCAGCAATCAATGGCTAGAATAATATCCTCACAAAAAATTTGCCCACAGAACACGAGTATATAACAATGCATGGTCTATTAGTTACCTTGAAGAATTTATTTGTGAGGACAGAACATGATTACATAACATGCATGACATGGTAGTTTCCTGTGAAGA
Source organism: Triticum aestivum (assembly GCF_018294505.1). Taxonomy (NCBI): domain Eukaryota; kingdom Viridiplantae; phylum Streptophyta; class Magnoliopsida; order Poales; family Poaceae; genus Triticum; species Triticum aestivum. The sequence continues at coordinate 53,015,617 of NC_057802.1, read as the reverse complement.
ATCGATTGCGAGATAACATGAGTATAACCATGCATGGCACTTCTATATTTTCGAACCCAGTATACATTTCCCTGTATTTTCCTCCCAGTTCCAACAGGGACATATCAATGTTGTTTCTTGCATTATCCTACTCATACTCTGAACAATGTTGATCTTACATTAACAATGCCTGTCCTTTTTTATATGACGCAGTGTCCCTACAGTTACCGCCCTTTGTAATCACACCACCTTTGCCAAAAACAGGGAAGCATAACTGGTTCCTCGCTCGATCAGACGACGGCAAAAGACTGATGATCATTCGGACACATGAGCTGGAAAAGTTATATTGCAAAACCCCCACTGTATACAAGCACTGTGAAATACGTGAGTATCCGGACGGTGGCTGTTACGTCTATGAGCAGGATACCAGCTTGTTCGGGCCTTCATGATTTTTTTAGTTGGAGGCGGGTAAACAGCCTTGGTTCACACTCTCTGTTTCTCGGACTCAATTGTCCGATTAACCAGGAGATCACCGTTGGCAAGGACCATGATGGCAGAGAGGCTCTGTTTGCTATGAAAAACTGTGTCTACACGGCGAGCCCTAGGAGTTCGGGAGCAAACTCCCCTGATTGTCAACGATACAGCCTGCAGCCAAAAGAAGGTGAGAACGACAAAGGCATCCGGATTAACTTTGATCCTTGGATGACTCAATTACGACAGGCAGTGATGTGGTTCAAGCCTTCAGGTTGATAGGTAATTGGGCTGTTGCGTCGAAAGGGTGGAGTACTGGTGTCTCCGGATCATTGGTCGCTGAAGGGGGGCTGCAAATTATGATGGTGTTGGATCATCTCTTCGAATAACTTTGTTGTCTTTGTTGCTTGTTCTGGATGGGTAGTTCTTTCTTTTGTTATGCATATTCCTTGTCATTTGGTCATCCTCGTCTATGTCACTCTTACTATGTAATAGTTGCCTCTGTTTAGAATGTCATTCTCGTCTGGATCACGAGAGTCTGAGCGCTGCAGATGGGTGCGTTTTGGTGGTGTGGCAAGACTTCTTATGAACTATCATGTCTTGCTGTTTATGTCAGTAGTAGTCACTAGTCAGTGTTTGAATGTTGTATATTGTCTATTCTTGTTTCGAACTGTTTATTGTCTCGAACTACTGGTGGGCTAATTTTTTTCGAAAAAGGGGGTATGCCCCAGCCTCTGCATCTAAAACTGGTGGGCTAAATGAGGGCATCACCATTCTCCAGTGTTCAAAGTGTATCTCCTTTTTCAAGTTATATAATTTGAGCTCAGTGTCTTTTCGATTATGTACACTTGTTTGGGCTAGTGTGGTGTCGTTGAATATGGGCCAAGTAGTAATGCAATGCCAAACAGGTCAATTATGACTCTCAGGCCGGGCTCTCAAAAGATCCTAAAAACAAAAAGCCCGGGCTCTCCAAAAAAGAAAGAATAAGGACTCTTAGGCCGACATGTGGGTGCCACCGGTGTTTTTGTGCGCTTGCGCGCCGAGAGCATATTGGCGCGTGTTCAAAATTCATGCTACCTTTTCATCCCCAATCTCCCGCCCCTCCCCCACCTCTGGAATCTCGATTCCTACTCCAGTTCCACCATATCCCCCTCCTGTACTCCCTGTACTCAAGCGCACTATCATGTCGCCTGTCAACGCGGATCTCCAAGCCGGAGATCCTGAGGTCCGTCCTGCCTTCGGTCGCTGCGTGTTGTCGCTCAACAGTGGCATGGCGGCGCTTGACGACCATTTTGCCGGCAAAGTGCTGATGGTAACCATCAACGGCGATCGGCCTTCCGTCTCGCCGGACGACCTTGTCAAAGCTCTTGGCATTGCGCATGACATCCAAATAAGTGACTTGCTCATCGAAGTCTGTCCGCCACCAGCTGATTTCTTCGTCAGGTTCTGGACAACTTTCAACTACAGTCGTGTGTTCGAATATTCCCAGCGTTTGTTCTACGATGGCGCGCTGGTGAGCTTTGATCGGTGGCACCCTGGATGGGTCTCAGTGCCCTCTGAGCTTGATTTTTTAACAAAGCTTACCTTCCACGGCATGCCTCGACATGCTTGGAACAACGAGTCCATTAATGAGCTTATCAACGACCTTGGAGGTGAGCTCGTAAGTATGTTTGTTCCTCCAGACAGCTGGGCTCTGACGGTTATGGCATGGATGAAGAAGCCGTCCACCATACCGAAGGTGATTGGTGTTGAGATACCGGTGTAGGAACTGGGGTTGTACTATTCGTCGCCACCAAGGCCGCCGCTGACCACGTTAGGGATGTACCTGTATCGAGTGTTCGTGCATGTCGAAGAAGTGGTCAATCCATCAATCGAAGTCCTGCCGCCGCCGCTGGTGCCAGGGTCCGTCGACGACGTCCATTATAGGAGTCAACGTCAGACTTTCCCCGTGTTTCTCAGAACGATGGATGGCACAGGGCCTACTCCATCGCGCGGCGGAGGCCACTGCTTCTTTGGGAGAAGAGGCAGGGTTGGCTGCCTGGATGTGCTCTAATTTGAGGTAACAACTGAATCTTGTCAGATACTAGTTAAATCCGAGCTACGGGTGTGAAGCACTGATGTGCCAGTACATTTGATTGCGACCTGTTCTAATCTTGTACCTGAACTTTTTTTAGAAAGGGCTGTACGTCAACTTAATGTGCTAGCAGAACTTATTGTGTTGTCTGTCTGTTTTCTTTGCACATCATTCAAGATATTTCCCTGTCATTGATAAAGACAATGAACCGTTACGTATGAGTTCGTTGGTTTCAACATAGCCCTACCCGTAGCGATCCACTGCTTCCATCCCGATTGTGCCGCCTGCGTGAAATTTTTGTATGCAAGTTCAGTGTGCTATGATGTTCTATATGATTGTGTCAACTATATAAGTTTTTACTGAGCATCAGCAATGCATATGGCTGAAAGATGTATTTAAGAGCATCGACCGATGGGTCACACACACACACACACACGCACGCACAAATGCACACACGCACAAGTAGGACCCGTTGAATTATTTCTTTGCTCGTGACAGCTTTTAATTAGGTTCCACTGTAATCTAACTTTTTTCTTAAGTTGTTAATTGAGCTCAGCAACTTCAAAAAGTTGTACAGAAGCCTTGTTTGGGCCTTTTCGGCGTCGCTGAATGTGGGCTGAGTAGCCATGTTAGGTTGTACTGTACTACACAGGCCTTTTTGAGTCAACTTGTTATTCTCCGCCCCGCTGGGCTGCAAACTTTCCTAGGAGGTATGCATTAGGCTTAACAAGAAAATGGACTTTAAGAAATAATAAATGGGATGTAATTATAATAACTGGGCAGTAATTATAAAAAAATGCACCAAACGCGTAATTAGCTTAAAAATATATTATTTTTGGAATTTTTAATTTTTAATTTCATTACTTGTTGTGCGCGCAATATTTCGTTGGATTTTAACATAATACAACTTTATTTTGAAATTATATTTAATCTGACTAGAAATTTCGGATCCCATAAAAATGTGGGAATTTTTTTGAATTCTATTTTGAGCGGTCGGTTGAAATTATTAATCGTTGTCCTAGCTAGAAAATGGGATGTACTTTTAACAAACTGTAAATGGGCTGTAGTAAATTCCATTAGAATTAAAAAAATGGGCTGTACATTCTTACAAATCGCAAATGGGCTATATGTTCTCTGCCACACACTTGTGGGCCTTCTAAGTTGACGCGTCCCCTAAAAACTAAGTTGACGCGTATGCAAGGCTTTGTCAACAACACACGGTTCTGGCAGCTGTGTCCATTGGATGTCCATCCAACGGATGTCGTGCTTCTTCAATCTCGGATGTTCTTGCTTCAGACGCCCAAAAAATGATTCCTCCCCCTGACATCTGGGGCGCACCGTTTCGGAGGCTGACCTGTGGGCCTACTAAGTTGACGCGTACCAAGGGCTTTGTCAACTTAGTCAATATAAACAATTCTAGCTACAATGACCGTACGATGTCCATCCAACGGCCGTAGTGCTTCTTCAACCTCTGGTCTTCTTGCTCCAGCCGCCCAAAGCAGCGCCGGTCGTGTTGCGTGCTCCTGCCTCCCGTGGCCGGCTGTGATGCCGCGGAGGCCTCACCGCCCCCTACTACTCCCACCGCTGGCCAGGCCATCCCTCTACTCACCCACACCCCCTGTTATTCTATGGCGACGGTAGCCTCACACCGCAGCCGAACCAGTGAACCTTCGTAGTCCTCTCCGGGCGGGCTTCCACTGCCGCGTCTTCCCCGGCTCCGCATCGTCCCCTTCCTAGGCCTCACCATCGTCCACCGCAGTGGTGCTCTTGGTGCGGCATGGTCAATGTGGTCAACGATCGACTTCCATCGGAAGAGTACTCTACGTGGAAGGCTGACATCTGGGTCCACGGCAGCCGCAAGGAAGTGCCTCTTTATTACGTGCAAAATAACTGTTCCTTCACCTGACAGCAGGGACCCACCGGACGGGCCACCGTATTTCGTGAAAAAAACGTTTCTCCCCTGACTGCTGGGACCCACCAGCTACATCTTCGCACGCAAGGAAGTGCGTCCAGGCAAGAAAAAACGACTCGCCCCCTGACTGCTGGGACCCACCAGCTACATCTACGCACGCAAGGAAGTGCGTCCAGGCAAGAAAAAACGACTCGCCCCCTGACTGCTGGGACCCACTAGCTACATCTTCGCACGGAAGGAAGTGCCTGACAGTCGGGACCCACCTGGTCGAAGCGTACGTAGCGTTGTCATTCTGGTCGCGAACGTGTACGTACATAGTGGTCGATGTAAAGGCGTGCACGTGTCGTAGTAGAGGCGCGCACGTAGCATGTACACGTACGTACATCGGCCAGTGTGCAAATACGGCCAGGTATGTACATACGGGCGGGGTCTCGAACGCCTACTCGCGCATACGTACGGCCAGGGCTTGTGTACATGGCTGGGTCGAAATGGAGAATCTGCGTCGTCGTCGTGTTCATCGAGAGGCAACGGAACGCGTGGGAGCCAACCGGCTAGGACGGAACAACCGATGGAAACGAGGCATGGCATACCGCACAACGGAGGAAACGGCCTTGTGTTTGACCGGCCACGTTCGAAACGGGATCCTGTTCATCGGGAGGGGTCTGGTGTACCGCAAAACGGAGGAAATGGACCTCCTATGGTCGAAACGGGGTCCTATTGATCGGGAGGGGTGTGGCGTACCGCAAAACGGAGGAAGCAGACTTGTGTTGGAGCGCTACTGTTGAAACGGGGGTCCTGTTCATTGGGAGGGGTGTGGCGTACCACAAAACGAGACTCCACGGGATACTGTTCATCTCCACCGTCGACCCCCTCCAGCCTCCACGGGCTACTGTTCATCCACCGTCGACCTCCTCCAGCCTCCACCTGCGACTGTTCATCCACGGGCTCCTGTTCATCCAGCCTCCACCGCGCGCTACTCCACCGGCTACTGTTCAACCAGCCCTCTCCACAGGCTCCTGTTCAACCACCCCTCCACGGGCTACTGTTCATCCAGCCCTCCACCGTCTACTGTTCATCCAGCCCTCCACGGGGTGGTCCTGTTCATCCAGCCCTCCACGGGGTCCTGTTCATCCAGCCCCAACCGGCTCGATCGACCGGGGTCCTGTTCATCCAGAGGCAACACCACGGGGTCCTGTTCATCCACCCCCACCTGGAACTGTTCATCCAACCCCCCCCCAGCAACGCTCACTGTTCATCCAGAGGCAACATCGATCGGCTTCAGTTAGCAGCAGTAGCAAAGGAATCGCTCGATCGGGTTCAGTTAACAGCCATCGATCGATCGCTCGGGTTCAGTAACGCGTAGCCTGTAGTGCAATCGCTCGGGTTTAGTTAGAGCCCAACGCCTCGCTCGGGTTCAGTTAGAGCCCAACTCCTCACACACACGCGCGTACGTGTACGAGAGAAACACGCATCGCTCGGCCCCGACCACCCACCGTAACCGGGAACACCCCGATATTTTCCTCGCCCTCGCTTCTACCACGGTTTTTTCCGTCATGGACGGCCCAAAGAATGTCATGCAGCTACGTCTCCGGCCCGCCCAGGACGAAAAGCCCATTTTCTGTCATGATTTTCTGTCATAGAAGTAGGAGCCCACCACATCTATGATGATACCGGGTTTTGTCACAATTATCGTCATAGAAGTGTCATAAGTATGACAGAAAAAAAATTCGTTCGGCCCAAAATGTCACGAATGTGTCTTTTTTTGTAGTGGAGAGTGTGTCCAAAGACAACCATTATTGCATGCGTGTGTCCCGAACATATTGATGTAGTGCATGCATATGTGTGTTGAATACCTGACCCAATGCACAACATTGATGTGGTGCATGCGTTGAAAATCGCAAAGGTCCCCACACAGAGCAAGAGGTCGTTAATGACGTGTCGTGTGCTCCCCCCCTTCGATCCAGTGGGATGGATTCATGTGTACAGATGCGCTATTATATATATGTAATCTCACATCATGATCTATATCAAGACAAAACAAAAAATTAATCCCCTCCTAAGTCAAATTAGTTAACCTCTCTCGCGGTGTCCGTGAAAGTGATGGACCAAGCTGGTCACCCCCCCTCGACACGTACTATATATACACCTAGTAACACAACCCTAAAAGAATTAATCCTCCTTGTTCGTCAAACGCGTACCTCTCTCTCGCTGGGTCAAAGTGATGGACGACGAACTCTCGGGCCCAACACAGAAGCGAAGCATACATCGCACGTGAGTGATCATCCTATATAGGACTACGTACCACCATCTGCATGCATGTGGTCCAAAGAGCTGTTTGTGTGATGTTTGAATACGCAATGCACAATTTTGATGTGGCACCACGTATATAGGAAACGAAAAAGTCCCTGTAGAGAGCGCGAGGTTCATAACGCGTGGCATGTGCTATATGTACGCCCGACGCGTGGTATATATGTACTTCTACTGTATAGCACAAACCAAAAAAGAATCATTCCTTGATGATCAAATTAACCTCTCTCTCATTGGGTCAAAGTGATGGAGGACAATCTCGCATGCCCACGGATGGAAGCGCCACACACGAGTGAGTTCCAATATATAGGGCAACCACCGCCTGCATGGTATTGCGTGATGTTTGAATACCAATATAATGCGCAACTTTGAGGTGGAACCTGCCCCGGGAACCAAAAAGTCCCCACATGGAGCGAGGTTATGACACGCATATAGATAGAGTATTCATGTTGCCCCCTCTTTGACATGTACATACTCCTATACCGTGCATATACGTAACACAAACCAAAAAAGAACCATCCTTGTTGGTCAAATTAGCCTCTCTCTCGTTGTACGTTCAACTGGTCGACGACGACCTCGTGGGCGCACAGAGAGAGGCACACGCGAGTGATGTCATAGGACAATACCACTGCATGCGTGCGCCTGTGTGTTATGTGATGTTTGAATACCCAATGCACAACTTTGACGTGGCACTTGCTTCGCAAACCGGAAACACACTACACCACGATGCATGTAGCCCCCTCACTTCAAGCCAGCGGGAGTGTGTACGCACGTGCTCGAACTTTGATATGGAATCCCACCATGATCCACACCACCCACATGCCAAGATGAATCCACCTTTTGGTCAAGTTTATGCCTCTCATTGTTGGTGGAAACTAAAAACCTTTGCCAGCTAACGAATGGACATGTCGCTGATAACCGCACGAGGAAGAGTGTCTGAGAGGACCACCAATGCATGCATGTGGCCCGAACATTATGTATGAAAGGTCTGTGTAATGCTTTAAATAACCAATTCACGACTTTTATGTGGCATATATGACTCACAAAATGATCAATAATCCCACACGAAGGTTCCCGACTCGTAGTGTACTGCAGGACCCCTCCCCCCAACCCCCACACAGACAGGCACACACATCCCGCACCACCACGGCCACTCTGAGGCATGTCAAACTTTTTCTGCAGTGAACATGTGACGAAAGGCGGAGTGTCGTGTTAATTTAAAAAAAACAGACATCATTCGACCGTTTTTATACATTGATTCATTTCCTAGGGATTTAATGTGCAAAAATCAAATTTGAGCTACATGTGCATCAAAATGAGTTGCAAAATCATATGTGTCCCTGGGTGCATGTTTCCCTATGCAAGAGATTCAAAATATGAGAATATATATTTTTAAAATTCAGTAAATCCAAAATTTAGTTGAAATTCATGGAACTTATCGTGGTGTCATATATGTACACCAGTAGACTATGATATTGTATTTTTTCATCAACGAGACCCGTTTTGATATAATCTTCTTACAAACGGGAGATTATTAAAAACCGTCAACCAATATCTCATACGGATTATTTATTGGTAAACACTTCTGATCTATAGTCTGAAGCGACGCCAGCGCCAGACCAATCGACGTCCGTCGATTCGTTGTAAAGGAGACGCTCCAGATTTCGTCGCGTTTCAAAAAAAGGAAAGCCCCGATCTGTGCATCCCCCCGCTCACAATCATCTCCCCTAATCCGTCGATAGCATTAATCGCCGGCCCTGCCCGAGCTCTGCTTCCCACCTGAGTCGCCTCGCCGCCAGCTTGCTCACCAGATCCCCTGCTCCGCCGCCGTCTCACCGCGACTCCTCTAGCCAACGACGCCTCTCCGCTCCGTGACCACCCCGGCCACCGACGCCTCTCCGCTCCACCTCACCAGCCCGCTCCATCCGCCTCGCGCACCTCCAGCTTCGCCTCACATCAGTGGACCGCAGCGCCAAGACTCCTGCCCCATAGTTCCTCACTCGAGCCTCCCCGTCGAGCAGCATGGCTACCACCTAGTCCACTCCACCGACGCTACCTTGTTCGATTCCTCGGAATTTTCTCACTCGCTAGGCTGTCCCATCTACTGAATTGGCTGCATCCCCATCGATTTGGATCGGCCGGCCGGAGTATTGGCCATTGGATTTCTAAATTGCGGCTCTATTTTTGAAGATCCCCAACCTTGAGACAAAGGTATGTGCACCTCGTGGAGTGCCCCACGTTTTTGGGGATTTTGTAATTTTTGCAACAGATTTTGATGTGTAATGCATCCTTCAGATGGATGAAAATTGTTATGTTTGTTCATTGCCGGCCTAGCATTGTTTCGATTATTAAGTTGTTTCAAATCTTGTCGGTGCTTCAAATCTATTTTACAATTGCTGCCACACTTCCTTTTCAATGCATCCTGCAAATGCTTCCTCTAAACAGAGCATCCAAGTAAACGTACCCCCATATTGGCGCTAAATTTGTTAGGATTACCCCTTTGGAATTTCCATGCTTCCATCAAAGAAAAAAAATGCACCCTAAATTGCACGAAATGCAGCCTAAATTCCATGATTCAATAACACAAAATTCCTTCGTAATTGTCCCTTTTTGGATACTATTTTTCCAGAATAATGCTTCATTGCCAAAAATACTAGCAGATGCATCCCCATCCTGGCACCAAGCTTACTTATTACAATACCATGCGCCGTATTTATAGTGTCCATATTTTCGTGCTTCTGTAATCCTTTCTGTCATCAGTCAACATATATATACTCTTATTTTGTAGTGAATTGCTTCCATACAACTAATTCCAGAAGAGAGCAAATCTATCACTTCATTCCTTATGAAACATTTTCTTACAGAAATGCTAACAATCCGTATTCCGTGTGTTCTCAGGTGACACTCAACAATGACTAAAAAGGAGTCGATCATGCTGCAGAGTCGATATTCAGCTGATAGGTTACATGATATTGTCAAGGGTCTCCCACAGAGAAGGAAAGACCTCATTTGCACACAAAAATGGGGTAATCTACTTAATATTGGCAAATTCTCAGCTCCAAAGGGTCTCCTAGAATGGATTGTTGACCGGATTAACCCGAAGCTAGGTGAATTTCGGAATCCACGAAACAATACCAACATTCTATTCACTCGACAAATGGTTGAAAAGGCTCTCGGGCTTCCGACTGGTACTAGGCCGGTGGTTATCATAAGCAAGCATGAAGAATCACCTCATCGAGAATTCTACAAAACGGACTATGAACATGGGAGACGGGCGCCCATTCACCATGCTGCAACTATGCTAGAAAAAGGCAATGATCTAGATGATGAGACCTTCTTTAGGACATTCTTTCTCGTAGCATTGGCTACTCATTTTACACCCGGAACTGGAAATATGGTTCCTTTGGAATATTTAGGCAGCCTTGAAGTTGCTTCTGAGGTTTGCGAGTATGCATGGGGAGAGCAAATTCTCAAAGATGTCATGTCTAAGGCCGATACATTCCAAAAGAAGAAGAAAAAAGCACTACTAGATGGTGTCTTCAAAAAAATCTGGGTCGGCAGCTGCCTACCCGTGCTCGCGGTATACACACTATACTACACATCTGTTTCTATAGCAAATTTCATAGCCTTATTCTTTCATTTAAATACACATGTTTTGGTCATACTTTTTATTCCAGATTATATACATGGACCATCTTGACTTTCCTGAATCATCTTTGTCGACGCATCGCATAAATTACTCACTTCCCAGATCATCCCATGTAACCGATGCCGACTTCGAATTTGTCATGCTCGCTGATAAAAGTAGACTGAGCCAAACCCACATATTTATGGCGCACAACCGGTAAGACACAACAAATTATGACTTCCATACCTTTTTTTAGTCATTGCTTCCAATATATGCAAAACATTTCTCTTTCTCCATATACATCTGGATGGAAGCATTTTTATTCGACTAACGATCCACCACTATTCACTTTACTCTTTCGACCATTGCTTTAATAGTGCAATTTTTTTTGCAGTTTCGTGCACCTCAGGCAACCCCATATGTCGTTGTAGTGCCAATCTACCAGCAGCAATCTACTCAACAGCCATATGTTCAACAAACAGAAAATGATTCTACCAACCATCCAGCAGAGGTACCTGTCGGTGTCAAAACCGGCAGATCTCGGGTAAGGGGTCCCAAGTTGTGCGTCTTAGGATCAATGGTAACATGGACACGGGATTTACCCAGCTTCGGGCTCTCTCGAAGAGATAATACCCTAAATGCTGCTTTTGATTGTACTTGATGTATATGATTACAGAGTTGATCTACCCCGAGATCATATGTTGTGGTCTAAACCTGAGGGTATGATGAATAATGTCATAATGATCTATCGACTAGCCTGACCTCGGCTTATATAACATACCAGAGGCCTAGGATAACAAAAGTCCTAGTCGAATACGCCGATGGGGAGGAGTCCTTGCCTTGATCACCAAGTCTTGTGGAATCTTCCTTGTGTATGCATCGGCTGTCCGAACTGGCCCATGAGTGTACGGCCATGGGGGACCATGGCCCAATCCAACTGATCGGGAGACGGCGTGGTGAGTACCCCCTAGTCCAGGACACCGTCAGTAGCCCCCTGAACCAGTCTTCAAGTTAGGGCGCTCCTCGATTCTTCCGAACTGTTCTTCATCTTTGGTCGTCGGTCTTGAAAACTGGTTCAACAAATCTTTCCCATCTTCGATCTTGAGGATTGCCGAAGTAAATCCGAAGAGTTTACACGTCAGGTATCCGAGGAGCCCCTTTAAGTTTTCGGCCTTTATCAATGCCTTGTTATTTTTATGCCACACCTTGGGTTTGAAGTGTTTCCGTGCGGCGATGTCCTCTCGTATCCGAGCTCCAACGTCGGACTACATTTGAGGTATCTTTTACAGCCGAGCACCAACGTCGGGCTGCTTCCGAGCTCCAACGCCGGAATGTATCCGAGCTCCAACGCCGGACTATATCCGAGCTCTAACGCCGGACTATGTCCAAGCTCCAATGTCGGACTGTATCTGAGGTGTCATAGATCACCTTGGTTCAAAGAAGTTGAAAGAGTTTAGCCGAGCTTAATGCCGGAAATGCCCTCTAAGGAGCCAGCCACTTGCAACCAAACTTTATGCCGGACTACCTCCGAGGTGATGCACCACCTCGGGATCGGGCTGATTGTTTGCGGATTTTATTTCTGATTCATGCAATTTATTTACTGACGAGATATATAGCCAGTAGCCCTCAAGGTGTGTGTCGGTCTAAAACCCGAGATGTACCTGAAGGAAAACATGAAAACGCTGATCCTAGTAGCCCCTGAGACTCAGGTCGATGCGTGAAATCGGCCTGAGGATCAACTCCTAGCTCGGCAGCATACGTAGGAATAGAAACGCAGCGTAATATATTAAAGATAATAGTGATCGGCGAACGGGCCCTTGAGAGAGGGTCTCGAGTAGTTGTTGTAATATATTAGTTCGACGCCGGATAGGTCCAGATGGTACCTATTGTTATCCGAAGACATGTTTGCCCATAGTTCGGTCAAGCCGAACACTTGGCACTTTGAAATTTCTGCATTGAATAGGCGATGCAGTAGCCCTCGAGACACTGGTCGAGTGGCAACACCAAATCAGGGGATCGATGTGCCCCTTTTAATATTTATAAATAATGAGAAAGAAGCCCGGTAGCCCTCGAGCCTTAATGTAGGCACGGGTGGCCAGATTAAGGATCGATATCCATTTGATAGAAAAAATTTGTTTGTGTTTAACACAAACTTCTTAGAAAGAGAATAAAGATCTCATAAAGGAGTTAGAGCTGACGAAAGCTGAGCTCGCCAAGGTAGGCCTCAAGGGGCTCAATAGATAGGAAATTAATGCCAACAAGGAACTATGAGAGCGTTAATTCAGCCGCTCGGTGATAACCCACAAGTATAGGGGACCGCAACAGTTTTCGAGGGTAGAGTATTCAACCCAAATTTATCGATTCGGCACAAAGGGAGCCAAAGAATATTCTCAAGTATTAGCAACTGAGTTATCAATTCAGCCACACCTGGATAACTTAATATCTGCAGCAAAGTATTTAGTAGCAAATTAGTATGATAGTAATGGTAACGGTAGCAAAAGTAATATTTTTGGGTTTTGTAGTAATTGTAACAGTAGCAACGGAAAAGTAAATAAGCGAAGAACAATATGTGAAAAGCTCGTAGGCAATGGATCAGTGATGGATAATTATGTCGGATGTGGTTCATCATGTAACAATCATAACATAGGGTGACAAAGAACTAGCTCCAATTCATCAATGTAATGTAGGCATGTATTCCGAATATAGTCATACGTGCTTATGGAAAAGAACTTGCATGACATCTTTTGTCCTACCCTCCCGTGGCAGCGGGGTCCTAATGGAAACTAAGGGATATTAAGGCCTCCTTTTAATAGAGTACCGGAACAAAGCATTAACACATAGTGAATACATGAACTCCTCAAACTACGGTCATCACCGGGAGTGATCCCGATTATTGTCACTTCGGGGTTGCCGGATCATAACACATAGTAGGTGACTATAGACTTGCAAGATAGGATCAAGAACTCACATATATTCATGAAAACATAATAGGTTCAGATCTGAAATCATGGCACTCGGGCCCTAGTGACAAGCATTAAGCATAGCAAAGTCATAGTAACATCAATCTCAAAACATAGTGGATACTAGGGATCAAACCCTAAAAAAACTAACTCGATTACATGATAGATCTCATCCAACTCATCACCGTCCAGCAAGCCTACGATGAAATTACTCATGCACGGCGGTGAGCATCATGAAATTGGTGATGGAGGATGGTTGATGATGACGATGGCGACGGATTCCCCTCTCCGGAGCCCCGAACGAACTCCAGATCAGCCCTCCTGAGAGAGTTTAGGGCTTGGCGGCGGCTCCGTATCGTAAAACGTGATGAATCCTTCTCTCTGATTTTTTTCTCCCCGAACACGAATATATGGAGTTGGAGTTGAGGTCGGTGGAGCGTCAAGGGGCCCACGAGGCAGGGAGGCGCGCCTGGGGGTAGGGCGCGCCCCCACCCTCGTGCCCAGGGTGTGGGTCCCCTGACGTGGATTCTTCTTCCAGTATTTTTGATATTTTCCAAAAATAAGTTCCGTGAAGTTTCAGGTCATTTCGAGAACGTTTGTTTCTGCACATAAATAACACCATGGCAATTCTGCTAAAAACAGCGTCAGTCCGGGTTAGTTCCATTCAAATCATGCAAGTTAGAGTCCAAAACAAGGGCAAAAGTGTTTGGAAAAGTAGATACGACGGAGATGTATCACTCAGGTGTCTCAAAGAGACTGTGCCATTGACTCTTTAAAAGATTGGCCGAGAAAAAATTGATTTCTGCTCACAATTTATGTGTAATGATTTTATGTACCCAAGTACTTTACATCATTGATGCTCGGATCCGCATTGTACAAAACTTTGTTGACCGACCATCGGCTTCAACCTCTTGTTTTCCTACTTTATATAGCCGTGATAAGGGCAAAGATTTATGGAAAACAAGGCAATCCGGCCATACGGTTTTATAAACAAAGGTACGCAGAGAGATATGTTATATTACTTTTGAACGTAAGAAACATCTTCCAAAGAAAATAGTCCCGCTATTGGTTCCTTTCTTTGGGTTGTCATGCCGATCATGATCATGAAACCTCACCTCCGATCAATGCGAGAGAAAAATATTGAGGATTTAGTTCAGGGAAAGTTCCTGAACTCTGTGGTATTAATAAACCAAAATTTTCAGTTCTGTTGTTGCCGACCAATGTGATCCTTTAAGATTGCTAGCTCTCGGCTTCACCCAGTCTGAGGTACTTACTTGGATGACCCGGTAGTAACAATCACAGAGGTGCTCCCTTTACCACCTAGCCGAACAATCGGGAACGTAGGGGCAAGCACAGGAGCCAGGCAACCCAGCTTGGCCAAAATCTTAAGTCAAATTGATGCAAATTTATGGCTTTATAACAATAATTACAGAAGGCAGCGCTTGTATACTTAATACAAATACTGGTGATATATATTTATTTTATGTATAATGATTGTATGTACCGAATTACTTATATCATATATGTGTTCACCCAAACTTTAAACGCGTCTTAACCGACCATCGGCTTCTGCCTCTTCGGTCAAGGGCCGAAGAGTGTTATGTACTCCACCTATCGAGAATATCGACAGCGTTTCCGATAACCAGGCAATTAGGCCATAAGGCTATAACAGACAAAGCGCGCTCAGGGAACTTATGCTATATTACTGATGAAGTGTAAGAAGCATCTTTGAAGAAAATAGTACCTCCACCGATACCTTTCTTCGGTGCTCATTGTTACTATGAGACTTGTGCAATAGATTTTTTGTACTCATGAGTTCCGTTGTGTGCCGACCATGATTGAAAACAATAAGAGCGCTAGCTTTCGGCTTCACCCAGTCTGAGGTCAGAGCTCGGATGACCCGGTCGTGACAATCGCAGAAGTGCTCCCTTTACTCCCTAGCCGAACAATCGGGAACGTAGGGGTAAGCACGAGAGCAAGGCAACCCAGCTTGCGGAACACTTAAGTCAATATGGTGCATATTGGGGCGTAATACACGAACAAGGAACGAAGCCGTACAAGTATAATCATATGCAAAAGGAAAGGCTTCATAAAGGAGGCCCCCAAATGAACGGAATATTCAAATTTGTGCGTCACAAACAAAGTTTTGACACGGAAGTATAACGCTTGGTCGAACCGAACAAAATTTAAAACCGAAAGTTTTTGAGCATGAAAGCGACTTAGCTGATTAATGTGTTCGGTATTGATGATGCGGTCCAAGCTTGATGCGGGACAAAGGTCCATCCCCCAAGCCGGTCCCAAGGTGGCGGAGCGAAGAGCTCGGCAATCCAAAGTGGCGGCATAGCACAGCCAATGCAGGCTGGCAGAGTGACGCCGAAGCCCATGGTGTGGGTTAATAAAATGTTGACGAAGCCCCCCGTCTAGCCCAGGAGACAACGCTGCCCAACCCGAATCATTTACCTGTGCACGAAAAATAGTGCAAACCGGAGATAATAGTAATAATAATAAATTACAAAAATGTTGCATAATAAATAATTTATGCAAAGTGAGTAATAAAAGAAATAAGGCCCGTGTGCCGAACACTCGATGAGGTAGAGCTCTCTCAACGGTGTCGAAGTCCCCGAGGCAACCGAACACGTCGGTACGGCAACACGACCAACAAGGTGATCACGCGAGCCGATTTACGCCGATTGGGACGACGGCGTCGGCTTGCCGAAGAGACCACGTGACGTAGTCGAAGTCCATTACCTGCACATGTAAAATAGTGCAGGCGAACAACAATAATATAAATATATAAAAAATCCTTGCATAATTAATTTACGCAAGATAATTCATTTAAAGATATGTGGCCTGGCGCCGAAGTCAATGTCCATGCTGGGCACTGGCGTGACAAAGCCTGTATTCACAGGGCGGTCTGAGTTCCGGATGCGGCATTCGCCGGACTATGTACGGAAACCGACCGAACCACCATGTGACTGTCGTTAATGCGGCCACCATTTGGTAGACCTATGTACAGATGATGGAACAAACCAGAGTAATAATTCTTTGGGAAAAATAAACCCAAACAAGCAAAAATTACTAGGATAAATAGCACCTGGTTTATTTGTTGTAACAATCCGAAGAAAGGTGACTCCCAAAATTGGGACTCGGTCAGAGCACCCATTGCCTGATGGGTGATAAAGCGCCGGCATGGCGATGCTGGCAAAGGTTGGCTTGCCGAGACAAAGCCTCGGTCCAGCCAATCGTGACGAAGCTGGTTGGCTAGTGACGCCGAAGTCACCGGAGTAGGTTGATGAAGAGATGATGAAGCCCCCGGTCTAGCCGACGTGTCGGAGCAGCTCGGCAAAGAGATGCCGGAGTCTACATGTCAGCCTAAGTGTCGAAGCAGGTCGGCGTGTTTGATGATGATTTGAATAAGAGGCGGCATGGTGATGCCGACGCAGGTCAAAACTTGTGACGCGGTCGACGCTAGCTTGATGAAGCTACCGCGTGGCGATGCCGGTGTGCCCGCTCCGTGTAATTCGTGGGGTAGCGATGTTGCTGATGATTTATCCTTCGTGATGTCGAACTCGTATTCGGCTTGCCGGGATGATGATCGAATGAGTTGAGCTTGGCTCAACAAAGCGGCGACGTGTCTAGCGCAGGTCGGCAGCCATGGAGCAATATTGCCGGACTGCTTTGACACCAGCGTGATGGTGTAGATTACCTCGGAGGAGGCTAAATTTTTTTATAGGTACGTGTTTAAAAACAACGCACAATACCCTAGGAAAAAATTCCTCTAAAAGGGTTGTTTGATATCCCGTTCATGAAGAAACATGAACTCGGGCCGGATTTGTATTCACGCAGAAAACAGATCCGAAAATTAGTCCACTCATCGGAAGGTTCCCGGAGTTTGAACCGTCGGATCAAGCTGAAATTTGGAGGGGTGCTAGACATGGGAATTCCGCAGCAGATGAACGGTTGGATCTTCCAAAGGACCTCCGAGCTGGGCTCTGGAGACCACGCCCTAAACTCGTCCAGATTCCCATCTAGATTTGACAAGGCTCCAGTATATCGTAGATTGCCAGAGATTCCTCCATCGGAACTCGATAAAATTTTCCATGGTTGTTGTAGACTCAATTCCGCACAATCCCACTGAAGCAATCGTCAAAGTGATGCTCGAGGAGGCGGTGGCGGCAGATACGAGTTCGCTGTCCAGAAAAAACAGCATGGTTGCTCGAGGGTAATGTTGACGTTGAGCCCCCGAGCTCCATGGATGATTCCTCCATGATCTTGATAGAGATCGGAGTTGATGTTGATGAAGGCCCTCGTCCGAAGATGGTGATCCGAAGACGGGGCGCAGTTCTTGGTCGAACCAAGGTGACCAGTCGAGCTGGTGACGAAGATGTTGATGTCGCAGTTGATCTACAGGCGAGCCATTGATCCTTTGTCGAACACACAGCGGAACTCTCAATGAAAGCACCACTGTCGGTGTCAAAACCGGCAGATCTCGGGTAAGGGGTCCTAAGCTGTGTATCTTAGGATCAATGGTAACATGGACACGGGATTTACCCAGCTTCGGGCTCTCTCGAAGAGATAATACCCTACATGCTGCTTTTGATTGTATTTGATGTATATGATTACAGAGTTGATCTACCTCGAGATCATATGTTATGGTCTAAACCTGAGGGTATGATGAATAATGTCATAATGATCTATCGACTAGCCTGGCCTCGGCTTATATAACATACCGGAGGCCTAGGATAACAAAAGTCCTAGTCTAATACGCCGGTGGGGAGGAGTCCTTGTCTTGATCACCAAGTCTTGTGGAATCTTCCTTGTGTATGCATCGGCTGTCCGAACTGGCCCATGAGTATACGGCCATGGGGGACCTTGGCCCAATCCAACTGACCGGGAGACGACGTGGTGAGTACCCCCTGGTCCAAGACACCGTCAGTACCCACCCAATTTTTTGATCATTTCTTAACAGAATTTTGTACATATCTTGTACTCCATGTTTGTTCTGGGTTTTCTCATCTTTCCTTCCGTGCTTCACAACAGGACATGCATCACCAGGTCCCTACATTACCTACCAAGCAATCTGAGGTATAACAGTATGAATTTTCCCTCACATATTACAGACATAACATGCTATCAAGATTAGCGACAACATATATACAGCAAACCATGCTGCTACCTCTTCTAAATGTTGTCATTGTTTACTTCTCATGCTTCCAGCTAGCCTTACCGTCAAGAACAACCACATATTTTATACAACAACCCATGCTGCTACCTTCCTACTTGATTGTTTCATATGCTCAATTTGATGCTTCCACCATAATAATTTGTAAAAACCTTTCTTCTTGCAGGAACTACCAGAGTTCATACTTCCAATTTTGCAAACGCATAATGCAAAATAGGCACATGATATTTCGAAAGCCACATCACGACTGAACAAACTGCACGCAAAGCGCATGAATGAGTTTGCACAAGATGTCATTGCTACCTCAAAAATTCATACTCCAACAACACCTACTTATTCCTCACCTGATAGGGTAGTCCAAGACTCATCTACTGAAAATGCTCAAGAAAATGGGACCAAAGCCACACCCAACACCAAGTTTTGGCAGGAAGCAACTGCATATGCCGATGAGGTGGAGAAAAGTGTTCGAAAAACACCTCATAATAACCAGGATGTTGCTTCTACATCAGCTCCTGCGACGAACCAATCCACCGGAGAGGAAGATACAAGGCGGAGGATTCTTCCTACATACGAAGATCTAGGTTTCAGTTTTCTACCTCCCGGTCAAACTTGGACCCAAGTATGGTCCGAACCTGCTTCATCGCCACATCAGCCACAAACTGTCGATGTCGCTACTGCAGTTGGACAATCCTCAGCTCCAGGTCAGTGCATCATATACCAATACCAAGCAGACTTCATTATCAATTGTTCATCACTAACTCCACTGGCATACATCTCAGAAAATGCAGGACCAACAACCATGTCAACAGTGGACGCAAACTTGGCGCACATCAGTCATGGAACATCCCCTGTACAATCGCCACCACCAACCCATCTCAACCAGGTGCATTATTTCATTTCTCAGCACTGCTTCCGTTCACCCTAGTTGTAGCTTCTGTTACATATTTCCCATGTTTCCAACAACCACCATATGTAGCTTCCATTACATATATGTCTATTACATATTTCCATTCATTACTCAACAAATGCATCATTTCACCCCATTCCTAGCTTCCATTACTTATTTCTCAAGTTTCCAACAATTTGTTTACATGCTTTAACTTAGGAAAATGGAACCGAAGCACCTAGCAGCATCCATATCGTGATCGAGGTACTGATGCATCCTTTCCAACTCACTTTCACTCCAAAACCCCAATCTATCTCCACCACACCACCATTAACAACAAATAATGTACATACTATGATCCATTCAGGTACAACAACCCACCATGAGGGATGTCCCTAAAACCATTGGCACCCAAACTCAGGAAAAGAAGAATAGGAAGAAGCGAGCTTGTCTTCGAAAACCCGAGGACACAAGGTTGAAGAAGCTCAAGGTTAACAGTTCCTCAATTGAAATATACACTAAGTACATTACCGCCAGATGTGTGAGACATCCGACAAAAAATGAAAAAAGGTTACAGCTTCCATCATTTATAATTCATCTCATCCATTGCCTTAATATTCTTCATACTGTTTACTTTGTACGTGTTTCATTCATAATCGAACCATGCTTCCACAATAGCATACTCATGCTTACAATCTATGAAACATTTGCTTCCACCATTTACTTATAGGACACACTCTTTCCATGTGTTCTCCCAGGGCTCCTTTTGTTGATTACCACGGGTATCACATAAGATATGAAGACTTCCGCGAGGCAATGAAACCACGTGGGTTCGTTAACACCCATACAATGGAGCTCTACATTCGACAATTCAACCTTGAACAATCAATTCAGACTTGTGGCTTCGCTCTTCCAACCAAATATGCATTCTCACAATCTTTGACCGTAACTACATTTCACCCCTGTCTATAATGTTTCATTATTTACATAATATAATAATCCTAACATGTTGTTTCTACCTTTCAACATGCTAAACTACTTGTTCCTGAGGACCAATTCATTGCATCCAAGTGCCTTCGTGAATTCGACACTGCATACCAGGATGGCTCGCTCAAAACAAAGGATCTCGTATGCCTCCTTACATTTTATTGAATGCTGTTGATTAAAAATAAATGTTCAAATCTGACCAGTCATATGGTTCTCACCATGATAATTTGCAGCTATACTTCGCCATCCCCCCAAAACAACATTGGATCGTGTGCTGCATCAACCTTCTATACAAACAGTCAACATTTGTGACTCAGGCAGGAAGCTCAAAAATGATGAGGCATATGAGATATCCAACAATCTGGTTAGTACTCTCTGCAACTTACAATAACGAAATTCTAGTTCCATGTTTTATGATGATGCATCCATTACATTTTGCATTCATGTCTTTTAGGTTACCAATTTTGTGACACTTGCGGCACATGCTAAAGCTTTCACAAAGTTGGATTTCATGAAGTTCACGTGTTTCAACCCTTCGGAATGCCCCCAACAGAAAACACAGTAAGTTTCCTAAAAACTATTTGCAACTCAATTATTAAGAACCTACATACTAAGTTTGACGCTTTGTCCCCTGTCTTACCAGCTTTGATTGTGGAATATTCGCAATGCTCTTCATGAAGCAATGGGATGGGAAGAAAATGGCAGAATTTTGCAAGGTACTTTGCCTCTATCCTACCTACACCTCACGTGTCAATTATAGGCATCTACCATTTGTTTTCCATGCTTCCGACCACCAAAACTACCATTATAGATGCCCCGCAAACAAGCATGTTTGTGCTTCATCCTACATACACCTCACAAACAAATTTTTTCAATTTCACATGCTACCAACACATCCTCTCATGCTTCAATCTACACAATTATATGCTTCAATGCTCTAACTACAAGCTTATGTCTATTGCAGGACACTTATGACCATCGCGCGCTTATCACAGAAGAAATCCTCACTTCACAACTCAACACCCAAGATCCAAGCTGGGTATACTGAAGAAGAAATGAGAAGCCTGCCTAGTCGTGTTCAAGAAAATAAAAATCCGTGCTTGAGAAGCCATCCTAGAAGCGTACAAGAGAATAAAAGATGGCGCTTCCAGCAACTATGTGCTTCGATTTTTTTGTGTAATTTTTAGCTTTTTTTTCCAAGACACTACTTTTCTGTACCCAACTAGTACTGTCATGTTTGTGTCCTTAACTGATTTGGATTATGGTCATCTGTTACCCTACCACATCTACATTTCAGAGCACATTTTACCTGTTTTGTGGATCAAACTCTTATTCAGAACTACTTACAAAGAAATTTACCCAAGTTGTACTTTTTTTAATCTATGGCATCTCCAACCAACATCCCCATGCTCCTACTTCATACAATTTTTTCCACTACATTTGTGCTGCTGCTTCTTCCTCACATCACTCTTTCATATGAAGATATCCTCGCCTTGTGAAACATATGATTTCACACCCATCCAAATAGATGTTTCAGTCACGGAAACAAGATGCTTCCAGCTAGTCTACTACTAATCAAACTAACCAAACTGACCTTCACAACACCAGCCGTTCCACAAACTTGTTACATACCTCTATACTTTTTCCTTTACAAAAATGTTTCATTATATTACCTAACTATCTATCACAAAATACAATTAAAATGATTAGGACTCGGCAATCCCATTTTGTCAGACATGCAATTCAGGAAGCAATGACAGTTTTTGTTCATATCTTTATTCAAACTTCAGCTAATACACTCGATAGGTTCAAAGTTTCTGCATCAAAACCATACCCATTACAAACCACAACAAATATCAAATCTTAAACATGTTCTGATCAACTTTTTACACCAAAAACACACTACTTGGTAACATACCAGATATCGCTTATTCTCATACTGAAACAAACTTTGCATAAGAGGATTTATAGTGTCAGCTCCGTCTGTCGCCTAACTTTCTCCAACTCCTGCTTCTGCCTCTGCCTCTCAAGCGCTAGATATGGGCAAGTTCTCTTGTCATGCCAATCCTCTTTACAGTACGAACACAGACCCTTCTTCTTTCCTTTTTGCTGCGCCTTTTCCTGCCGAATCTCCACTAGGGGTTTCTTCCTCTTCTCTTTATCTTTTGGTCTACCTTTTTTCACAGATTTAGGAGGATTTTTCACACTGCTACAAGCTACTAGTTCTTCATTTGGTGCTTCTGACACTGGCATACCACCAGACAACCTCCACTTCCATACTAGGTTGCTTAAATCATCCACTCCACCGGCAACAATCTTGAATGTTTCCGGACCAAAACATGCATCCGAAGCAAGGGTACACATCCGAATGCACAATTCATTGTACCTCAAAGTATTTGTTTCTGGTACATCTGAAGAGAAGACATTGCTTCTTGCAGGTCTAACGATTGCTTCCTCAGACCATCTATACAACAAATACTTCTCTGGTATTACTTGCACATTAGTATGCACCATGAGCTTCAGAATGTGATGATATAAGATCCCATTCGTGTGGAATCGGTTGCATGAGCAGTCATACGAGTTGTCATCTGGGTCAACAACAACCACACGGATTTTAGTAGAACTTGGATCGCATTGTCGAACCTCAAACTTAAATTGATTACCTTCAATCGGATTAATCATCAAAGTTGTTGTTTCCTCCATCATTTCTCTGAACTTTCCAAAGGCAGACCTGGTGTAAAACTTTGACGCTTGCTCCTATATCTTGTACCTAGCAAAATAAACATTACCAACTTAGATCTGATTACAGAAGCATGAACACAACAATACAGAAGCAATCTCACAGTACTGACGATGCTTCTGGAATCAGTTATGGAAATTGAATAAAATATCCTTCCTTACCTCAACCACAACGTTGGAACCGTCGCCTCGCCGAGGAAGCCAGCATTGTCCTCCCGGTCTAGCCTAGTTTCCTCAATGTACTCATACTGCTTCATGAATTGCCACACCGAGTCGTGAGGGTGCACAAGCTTCTTGAAGAATGAGTTCAACCCTTCTGATCTGCCGGTCGTTCTAGTGAAGGGAAAGAAATTCTTTTTAAAGTACGCCGGTGCCCAAGTTTTTCTGCATTCCCACATGTTAATCAGATGTGTGTGCTCAACAAGCTCATGGTTCAACACCATCTGCTTCCATGCTTCCTCAAATTCTTCTATGGTGTCCGTCCCATTCACACAATAATAGAATTCTTCCTCAAAATCCTCTCATGTCCGAAACAACATACTAAGTTTTTCCTTCGCAATCTTCAGCACATGCCACTTGCAACATCTGTGTATTATACCTGGAAACACCATAACAATAGCTGTCGCCATCGCTTGATCTTGATCAGTCATTATGCACCTAGGAGGATCATGACCCATTGCATCCATCCACCTCTCAAACACCCACTTGAATGTCTCTATTTTTTCATCCGGAAGCAACGCACATCCTAACATCACCGTCTGCATGTGGTTGTTGATCCCCATGATGGGTGCAAATGGCATATCGTACCTGTTCGTACAGAACGTAGTGTCAAAGAAGACGTAGTCTTTGAATTTCTTGTATGCCTCCTGGGTCCGTCCATCCACCCAGAAAGGTGCCCTCACTGCTTTGTTCTCATCTTCCAGCTTCGCATAATAGAACCGGGGACTCTCTACATGAAGCTTCTCAAAATACTCCATCGTTTTTGCCATATCATTTAAAGACACCTCATTTCTCATCTTAGTTCGAATGTTTGCAACATCTCTGTCAGTGTATCATAGGTTGCCTAGTTTCCCATGCAAGTCTCCAAGTGTAGACATGATCAATGCGGTTGGTATGTTCCGATTATGCAGTGTCTTGAGAAACATGTAGTCCTCATACGGCACCTTCCTATGAGATCTGTAGAACCTCATCCACTCTTCCCTAATCATCATTGGGTGTGTATGTTGCTCCTCAAAAACTGAGACTTCCCATTTTCCATTCCTCAACAACACGGCCATCCGTGCTCTGCATTCATGCCTATTAACCTTGTTCCTGCACCGTTGCTGAGCAACCTTCTTATTACCAAAATCTGGTTCTTTGTTTGATGCACTGCCATCTTCATCTGTTGCATCATACCATTCAGGATCACAACCTCCTTGTTTTCCTCCAACCTGCCCTTTCCCCCCTCTTGCATGAACACACTCAAACTCTCTCCTGATTACGTGGTCACACCCCTTCTTCTGTGTCCTCTTTGTGTAACAAATCCTAGTGCCAAATCCAAGCTTCTTTGCATACTTATTATAAACCTATTGTGCTTCCTCGATGGTGTCGAACACCTGTCCTACATATGGCGTAGCTGGTCGAGGAGTAGTTGCTTCATCAACAAATGGCATATACACGTCCCCTTCGATGTCATCCATGATTTCATTCTGCATAGATAAATACAATTTAGCATCGACATTTGCATCCACAAACATGCTCCTAAATTCTTTTATCTCCAACAGATTTCTACAATTTGGGTCAATGATTCAATCCCAACCATTGCATCCTATAAATATTGGGGAATATAGGAAATATAAACTACATACTCCAATGAATTACGCAGGTAATTTCAGCGGATGATGCACGAAGAATAACATTGCGCCAACCCTCACGCTACACACTAGCACATATCTGAAACTTGACAGTCACATATAAGCTTCCAGCAGGCATTCATTTTGCATCATGGAGGAACACATCATGCTTCTACCTACGTATCATCATATTATTCATAAATCTATATCAACAATCCCAAAATATGTGTTCAGAACGAGAGAAACTTGCATCCACAACGACCTCCCATCACAACGACCACAGAACTCGACAAAAATCAACAAAAAATCGCTAAAACCTTTATGGAAATTGTTCATCTTACCTCTTCATCTCCATTGTTCACAACCGGTGGATTCTGGTAAGGCAGATCAATCCCGGCTGCAGAACCCCCTACTGCTTCTGAATTCATGCCCGGAGACGAAGCACGACGCCAGTTTGCATCAGAGATCCCACGATACTCAATTTCGCGGCTGAGATGCACCATTTTTGCAACTACGGGCGGGAAGCATTCGCGCCAGGAAATAGATTATGCAAGACAGGATCCAGCGAGAACAAAGCCAGAGGGAGGAAGGCGTACGTCCAGGGCGTGCGTTTAGGATGCAGTAATTACCTGCATGGAAGCACTTAATTAACGCTCATTAAACCACCTATGCGAGGGGCCTGCTACCAAATCGGATGGACCTGATTATCTTCATCGTACGGTCCTACAGTGGTCTAATGGATGCATCCCTGCTGTAGTCTGATGCCTAGTTGTCGCCTTATTTATTAAGACCGTGTGCGTTAGACCGTGCCATGCTTCAGTTAAGCAGCAAAGCAATAGAAAATAAACCAAAAAATATACATACTGCCACACGCCCCGTGTACCGTGCGAGTAGGCGTGAGTTGGCAGGACACATGCGAGCAGTCTACCACGCAGGCATACCAGGAGGCGTGCGTGCAGGTGTGCGTATTGACGGGGAGGCGTGCGAGTAGCTGTGTGAAATGATGGTAGGAATGGCAGAAGTCCGTCGCGCAGGCTCATCTGGAGGCGAGACAGCTTTTGACCGCAGTCTGCCTCGCTCCCACTAGTCCGTATTAATTGTGCGCCCGATCCGTCGGCCATAATAGGCGGCCGCACCCCCGGTCCACAGTGGTCACCAACGTCTGGACTCTGGAGTGTATGAGGATGCTGTTGAAGCGCGCCATCGGAGGGAGTTGCGACGCCGGGGCTAGTGAAGCACCCGCGCAACGCGTGAAGCTGGGCACAGAGGTTGTCGTCGCCGCCGACGAGGTCTCGCGTGGGCAGCAGCACGACCTTGACTTTGTCGGCGCCGTCGTGCCCCCCCCCCCCAGCTGGAGCCGGAGGTCAACAGCAACTCTGGCAACAACTGCGACTCAGAGGGAAAACCGGTTAGTCATCTATATTTGTGCGGCAAACATATCATGTGTTTTCTCTGGTTAATCCCCCCCCCCTCGCGCCTCTATAATTTTTCTGGAATACAAATCCTATGGTTATGTTCTCTCAGTCCATGAAATTAGAGTAATTAAGATCTGTTAGATGCACGTCGTATATTGATTGTTTGAATGTTAACCGTATAGAGTTAGTGATCAATTGTTTGTTTTGTACAAATGATTTTTGCTAATAATCCGACTAGGGTTAGCTTGCGTGCTAATAATTTGTGGCCAGATCTTGAGAATTGATTTTTAATGTCCTACATATATGTTTGTGCCTTTTTTCATCCTGATCTTGAGAATTTATTTCGAATGTCCTACATGTTATGCCATTTTTTTCTTTCAGATTGGTATGTACACAGATGAGGCTCCGGCCAGCGCCGCCGCCGGATGTAGATCTTGGACCCGGCTGTGCGGCCAGAAGCGGCCCCCCTGGACTTGAGGAACCAGTAGAATCTCCGGCGGACCGCATCAGCGATCTCCCGGACGACATCCTTGGGGAGATCATCTCCCTTCTCCCCACCAAGGATGGCTGTCGCACACAAGTCCTCGCATCTCGGTAGCACACTCTGTGGCGCACCGCGCCTCTTAATCTCGACTGTCGTCAGCTATCTGTCGATGATGATTCTGAACTCCCCGGAGCCATCATCTCCTCCCATGAGGGCTCCGTTCAATGCATCTGCATCCCGGCATGCTACCTGCTAGACTGTAACACCCCGGATGTAACTTCCCTCATTTGTAACTCTAACTCTTGTCATTTTCGGCTATGTGCTATGAGATTCC
Organism: Triticum aestivum; assembly: GCF_018294505.1. Taxonomy (NCBI): domain Eukaryota; kingdom Viridiplantae; phylum Streptophyta; class Magnoliopsida; order Poales; family Poaceae; genus Triticum; species Triticum aestivum. The sequence continues at coordinate 52,988,427 of NC_057802.1, read as the reverse complement.
CTTCGTGGTTGGGTTTTTTTCTTCATTTTGCATTTTGTTCTTGTCATGCATTTCTTTTCATGTCATCATGTGCATCACATTTGCATATGTGTTCGTCTCATGCATCCGAGCATTTTTCCCGTTGTCCGTTTTGCAATCCGGCACTCCTATGTCCTCCGACGTCCCATTTTGTCTCTTTTCCGTGTGCGTGTGTTAAACGTTCTCGGAATGGACCGAGATTTGCCAAGCGGCCTTGGTACACCACCGGTAGACCGCCTGTCAAGTTTCGTTCCATTTGGAGGTCGTTTGATACTCCAACGGTTAACCGCGTAACCGCAAATGCCTCTTTGGTGTGCAGCCCAACACCCCTCCAAAACAGCCCAATAACCCATCCAAACCCTTTCCATGCTCTTGGTCGTTCGATCACGATCGTGTGGGCGAAAACCGCACCTCATTTTGGACTCTCCTAACTCCCTCTACCTATAAATAAGTGCACCCCGTCCAAATCCGGATCCCGGAACCCTAAAAATCCTCCCCGCCGCCACCGGACACGTCCGACCGCAGCCGGACACGTCCGCCGTCGTCCGCCCGCTCCCACTTCGCAGCCTGCGGGCCCGCCGAAGCCCGCGGGCCGCCCCCCGCGGCCCGCTCGCCCTCGCCCCGCGCGCCCGCGCCGCTCCGCCGCCGGCCACCGCCCCGCTGCTCGCCGCCGGTCGCCGCCGCCGCTCCCGCCTTCGCCCGCCGCCCGCGCCGCGCCCCGCCGCCGTCCGCCCGCGCCGGCGCGCCCCTCCTCCGGCGTCGCCCTCCGCCGTCCTCGCCCGCGCCCGCCGGCCGTCGCTGCCGCCTCCCCGCCGGCGAGCCCGAGCTCGAGCTCGGCCCGATCCCGATCTGGATCCCGGAGGTTGACTTTTCATCGCATCATAACTTCTCATCCGTAGCTCCGTTTCGTGCGTGTAATATATCAAAATGTTCATCATGAGATGCTCTTTATTTTGTTCCATTGTGTAATGCTCGTTTGAGGCCATATTGATGCCCAAATCATCGTTGCAAAAGTGTTATATGATGTTAACTGCTGTCTGTTAACAGAACTTGATGATTTGTCATTTTTGTTACATTTTGTGTGTGCATCCTATGAGCATGATGTCTACATGTGTTTTGTTAATCTCCATGTTATCTTTACAGTGGTGCAAGCCTTGTATTTTAATATGCTCTGTAGTGAGTGCATCAAGCTTGCAAAGAGGGCTACATGATGTTGCTGATTTCAGGGACTGTTCTGCTGTTATTTTTATGCCATGCAAACTTGTTGCTACCATGAGATCCATGCATTTTTAGAGGTAGTTCAGTAAGGGTGTTTTGTAGCTATGATTATACTCTATCCATTTATGCCTTTGGTTGCAATTATAGAGTGCTCTAGCATGTCTTAAGCTTGCTCTACTTTGCTATAAAATGTTTCTGGCAGATTGTTTACATGTTATTCAATTTTTCCATGGTTGTTGCTAGTGATCCATGCATGCTATGAACTTTCTCTTGCTATTATTATCTACATAAACATGTCATATTGCTGGTAGTATACTTGTCTTGTCATGCAAGGCTTTGTGATGAGTGATTTGAACTCGCAAAGTTGCCTTTATGTTGCTGTTTATGCCATGCTATCTAATTCTGAATCTGTAACGAAACTTGCTATGTTTACATGGGTGCCATTATATCTTCTGTGCTTTTTTGGCTCATGATCAGTAAAGGAATTTTGTTCTATGCATTTAGTAGATTCATGCCATGCCTTGTTTTGCTATGATATGTTTCTGTAGCATGTTGTTTTCTTGCTCTAAACATGGCTTCCTGATGTTAATTCCTGGCATGTTAGTATTTTCACCAAGTCTGTGAATCTGATATCTTTTGCACTTTTGCCATGCTTGTTTGAACCTGTTCTGGTGTGATTTAGCCGTAACTCAGTGTCCATGTTTTGTCAAGAATCTTGAGTACATCACTTCCATATGCTTTGTTGTTATGTTGGAGTGCAGTAGCTTAGTTTCTTGTTGCTTTCTAGATGGTATCATGCTGTTAATCGCAAAATTGTGCCTTTCTTGTTTTGCTTGTCATTTGCAAACCGTGCATCCGTTTTCGGTGATCTTTATATCGATTTCAACCGAAATAATCTCATCTTTCCAGCGGCATACTTGGTTTGACAAGTTGATGCCTTGTTCATCATTTTTCCTTCCGGAGCACGCATATGCATTGCATATCACATCTCGCATATCATGCCATGTTTTGCATCATGTTGCTTGATCATTGCACCGATTTGATCGTTGTTCCATTGCTTGTGTTCTTGCTTTGGGTAGAGCCGGGAGACGAGAACGTGAACGAGGAACCTGTTGAGAACGCTTTCGAGGATCAAGTTTTCGACAACGCTGAGAACTTTGCAGGCAAGATGACCATACCTTCGAAATCACTTCTATCTTTGCTTGCTAGTTGTTCGCTCTATTGCCATGCCGCGCTACCTACCACTTGCTATATCATGCCTCCCAAATTGCCATGAACCTCTAACCTTTGTCACCCTTCCTAGCAAACCATTGTATGTCTATGTTACCGCTTTGCTCAGCCCCTCTTATAGCGTTGCTAGTTGCAGGTGAAGTTGAAGCTGGTTCCATGTTGGAACATGGATATTTTGGGATATCACATATTACCTCTTATTTATTTAATGCATCTATATACTTGGTAAAGGGTGGAAGGCTCGGCCTTATGCCTGGTGTTTTGTTCCACTCTTGCCGCCCTAGTTTCCGTCATACCGGTGTTATGTTCCTTAATTTTGCGTCCCTTACACGGTTGGGTGATTTATGGGACCCCCTTGACAGTTCGTCTTGAATAAAACTCCTCCAGCAAGGCCCAACCTTGGTTTTACATTTGCCTACCACCTATACCTTTCCCTTGGGTTTTCGCGAGCCCGAGGGTCATCTTTATTTAGCCCCGGGCCAGTGCTCCTCTGAGTGTTGGTCCAACCTAGAGCCCCTTGCAGCATCACCTCGGGGAAACTTGAGGGCTGGTTTTAGATGTATGGATTGCTTATCCGGTGTGCCCTGAGAACGAGATATGTGCAGCTCCTATCGGGATTTGTCAGCACAGTCGGGTGGTCTTGCTGGTCTTGTTTTAACTTGTTGAAATGTCTTGTAACCGGGATTCCGAGACTGATCGGGACTTTCCGGGAGAAGGAATATCCTTCGTTGACCGTGAGAGCTTATGATGGGCTAAGTTGGGACACCCCTGCAGGGTATAAACTTTCGAAAGCCATGCCCGCGGTTATGTGGCAGATGGGAATTTGTTAATGTCCGGTTGTAGAGAACCTGACACATGACTTAATTAAAATGAATCAACAGCGTGTGTAGCCGTGATGGTCTCTTTTCGGCGGAGTCCAGGAAGAGAACACGGTTTTGTGTTATGCTTGAACGTAAGTAGTTTCAGGATCACTTCTTGGTCATTTCTAGCTTCGCGACCGCGTGCTGCTTCTCTTCTCGCTCTCTTTTGCGTATGTTAGCCACCATATATACTTAGTGCTTGCTGCAGCTCCACCTCATTACCCTATCCTACCCATAAGCTTAAATAGTCTTGATCTCGCGGGTGTGAGATTGCTGAGTTCCCGTGACTCATAGATTCTACCAAAACAGTTGCACGTGCCGACGATGCCAGTGCAGGTGACGCAACCGAGCTCAAGTGGGAGTTCGGTGAGGAACTTGGTCGTTACTATGTTTCGTTTCCTGATGATCAGTAGCGGTGCCCAGTTGGGACGATCGGAGATCTAGCATTTGGGGTTTATCTTCTTTTTATTTGTATTTGTCCGTAGTCGGACTATGTGTGCACTCTGGATGATGTATGTTTAATTTATGTATTGTGTGAAGTGGCGATTGTAAGCCAACTCTTTATCCCATTCTTGTTCATTACATGGGACTGTGTGAAGATGACCCTTCTTGCGACAAAACCTACAATGCGGTTATGCCTCTAAGTCGTGCCTCGACACGTGGGAGATATAGCCGCATCGTGGGTGTTACATAGACATACCCTGCACGGTGGTCGCCTGGCTGACATCCCGTCAATTCGGAAAACTCCAGCAGCTTGAGTTCTACCATGACTATGTATGTAACATACCACGAACCGATGTATCTGTGCCCTCACCATCGATGTCCATCTCGTGGTTTTCCTCCTCTCTCCACACCGCCACCTTCGCCAGGTGCCATCTAGCAGACAATCTGGTAAAAATGCTTCGACTCCCACTGCTAAAAAAACTTGCGCTTGTGGTGGTTGATCTGTCGGAGGCCGCACTGCACAGAATCATCCACTCGAGCTGCCCTGCCCTGGAGCGCTTGTTGCTTGTTTTTGGAATTGAAATTCGTATTTGTTGTCTCAAATAAAGTCACCCCACCTTGTAAGAACGGGAATTTCTTTTTTTGGACATGATCTCATCATCGAAGATGCCCCTTCACTTCAAAGGTTGCTCCTTGATTCTGTTGTAGTATCTTCACAAATAACTATAGTCTCTGCGCCTAAACTGGAGACCTTGGGTGCAATTCGTGATCCTTTTAGATGGTTCAAGATGATGTTTCGCTCCACACCTATTGAGGTATTATATATTATTCACGTAAACTTTTGTACTCTGCTTTTTCCATTTGTGCACATAAGTTAAATATCATCTTGGAGTACACTTTTGGTACTAATATTATGTTCTATTCTCAATGAAGAGCTTGTCCATCATATCAGCGGTGGTGGATTCTGTCAAGACCTTACATATCAGTATGTGGTGTTTTGATCTGAACATGATTATTGGCTTGCTGCAATGCTTTCCATGTCTAGAGAATTTGTATATAAAGGTGATGATTTCACGCACACTAAAAGCCCATATATAATGCACTATAATTAATCGTTCAGCTATCACTCTTTCAACATAATCTTTTTTAGACATTAATTGTTTTCAATCTTCATCTCTATTTAGGCACTAACACATGGACGAGAAGGTATAACCAATCGATGGTTCAAAAAGCACCAGGATTTTCTCAGATCTCATGACATTCATTTGAAGATAGTAACGCTGGAAGGATATGCATCCAACAATGCAAACACTAGCTTTGTCACATTCTTCATGTTGAATGCGAGGGCACTATTGTCCGTGAGGATTAAGTTTTTTGACAACAAATTTCTTACGGTTGCAAGTGTTGAGCAGCATAAAAAGAAGTTTCAGGTGGACCTAAGGGCTTCTGATCGTGCTCGGCTTCTATTTACAACAGCTTGTCATCATGGACCAGTAGAATTTCTGGGCTGGGATCTTGATTTTATGGATAAGACCGATACATTTGACTGTGACTGCCGAAAACTTTGGTTGAGTTAGATGTCATTGTCCTGTTCAATTTGGATTTTGTCTAAACCTGATGAGCAATTAATCCTTGTGGTTTTGTACTGTTTGTTAGCTGGAGTTATATATTGTTGCCCTTTTCAACTCGGCTTTGACCCATATTTTCTTTCATACTGGGCCAATGGCTTGCCATTTCTTTAATTAAGACATAAATATTATAAGCATTCACAATATAGAGAAAGAACATCACTCTCGCGGGATCCTTGAGATCTTTCTTCATTATAGAACCGCAAGTTCTTAGCGCCCACCAGCAGCCACAAACTTATTTTCAGCTTGCACACCAAATGGGCTGTAATTTTTAATAAGAAAAGCTGCATGGTAGTGACAGATTTGGATTTATCGTTTGGGACCCACGAGGAAAAAGCCTATCCAGTGCGGTGCCGACTCGACAGTAAACATTGAGAAATCTGGTTTTAATAATACTATAAATCCAAAACTCGCCTCAAAATCATGTAATTTGGCATGGTGTTATGTCATAGCACCAACATGCTATGGTAAAAAATTAGTCCAATTTGGGACAAGTTTTGGTACAAACTTCTTACAAACCGGAGCTTCTCTCAAAAAGGCTCATGGTTCCGAGAGGGACCTTGTCACCTATGTGTGTGAAACGACATACATTCTCTCTTCCTGTAGGGGGACATAGTAATAATTCAAAAAAATTCCTACGTGTCACCAAGATAAATCTAGGAGATGCTAGCAACGAGAGAGAGGGAGTGCATCTTCATACCCTTGAAGATCGCTAAACGAAAGCGTTACAAGAACGCGGTTGATGGAGTCATACTCGCGGTGATTCAAATTGCAGAAGATCCGATCCAAGCGCCGAACGGACGGCGCCTCCGTGTTCAACACACGTACAACCCGGGGACGTCTCCTCCTTCTTGATCCAGCAAGGGGAGAGGAGAAGTTGAGGGAGAACTCCGGCAGCACGACGACGTGGTGGTGGAGCTCGTGGTTCTCCGGATGGGCTTCGCCAAGCTCTACGGAGGAAGAGGAGGTGTTGGAGAGGGGGCAGGGCTGCGCCAGGGGAAGGGTGTGGCTGCCCTCTCTCTCCCTCACTATATATAGGGGGAAGGGGGAGGAGGAGGCGCCCTGGTATTTCCCTAGGGGAGGGGCGGCGGCCACAGGGGAAACCCTAGATGGGTTTGGGCGTCCCCACCCCTAGGAAACTTTCCTCCCAAGCCGGGAGGGGTGGCTGCCCTAGGGGAGGCTCCCCCACCTCTCCGCGTTACGTGAGATGGGGTGGGAGGGCGCACATCCCCTTAGTGGGCTTGCGTGCCCCCTCCCCTTGGCCCATAAGCGCCCCCAACGCTTGCCGGGGCCTCCGAAAACCTCTTTCAGACACGCTGGTTGTCACCCGATACGCCCAGAACAATTCCGGACTCCAATACCCTTCATCCAATATATCGATCTTCGCCTCCGGACCATTCTGGAGTTCCTCGTCACGTCCGGGATCTCATACGGGACTCCGAACAACCTTCGGTAACCAGATACTATTCCCATAACAACTCTAGCGTCACCAAACCTTAAGTGTGTGACCCTACGGGTTCGGGAACCATGCAGACATGACCGAGATACCTCTCCGGCCAATAACAAATAGCGGGATCTGGATACCCATATTGGCTCCCACATGTTCCACGATGATCTCATCGGATGAACCACGATGTCGGGGATTCAATCAATCCCGTATACAATTCCCTTTGTCCATCGGTATGTTACTTGCACGAGATCCGATCGTCGATGTCCCTATACCTTGTTAAATCTCGTTAGTGGCAAGTCTCTTTACTCGTTCCATAACACATGATCCCATGACTAACTCCTTAGTCACATTGAGCTCATTATGATGATGCATTACCGAGTGGGCCCAGCGATACCTCTCCGTCATACGGAGTGACAAATCCCAGTATCGATTCGTGCCAACCCAATAGACACTTTCGGAGATACCTGTAGTGCACCTTTATAGCCACCCAGTTACGTTGTGACGTTTGATACACCCAAAGCATTCCTACGGTATCCGGGAGTTGCACAATCTCATGGTCTAAGGAAAGATACTTGACATAAATAAAGCTCTAGCAAACGAACTACACGATCTTGTGCTATGCTTAGGATTGGGTCTTGTCCATCACATCATTCTCCTCATGATGTGACCCCGTTATCAACGACATCCAATGTCCATGGTCAGGAAACCATAACCATCTATTGATCAACGAGCTAGTCAACTATAGGCTTACTAGGGACATGTTGTGGTCTATTTATTCACACATGTATTATGGTTTCTGGTTAATACAATTATAGCATGAACAATAGACAATTATCATGAACAAGGAAATATAATAATAACCACTTTATTATTGCCTCTAGGGCATATTTCGAACAGTCTCCCACTTGCACTAGAGTCAATAATCTAGTTACATTGTGATGAATCGAACACCCATAGAGTTCTCGTGTTGATCATGTTTTGCTTGTGGAATAGGTTTAGTCAACAGATCTGCGACATTCAGATCCGTATGCACTTTATAAATATCTATGTCTCCATCCTGAATATATTCATGAATGGAGTTGAAGCGACGCTTGATGTGCCTAATCTTCGTGTGAAACCTGGGCTCCTTGGCAAGGGCAATAGCTCCAGTGTTGTCACAGAAGAGAGTCATTGGGCCCGACGCATTGGGAATAACTCCTAGGTCGGTGATGAACTCCTTCATCCAGACTGCTTCCTATGCCGCCTCCGAGGCTGCTATGTACTCTGCGTCACATGTAGATCCCGCCACGATGCTTTGCTTGCAACTGCTCCAGCTGACTGCCCCACCATTCAAAATATACATGTATTCGGTTTGTGACTTGGAGTCATCTGGATCTGTGTCGAAGCTAGCATCGACGTAACCCTTTACGACGAGCTCTTCGGCACCTCCATAAACGAGAACATATCCTTAGTCCTCTTCAGGTACTTTAGGATATTCTTGACCGTTGTCCAGTGTTCCATACTGGGATTACTTTGGTACCTCCCTACCAAACTTATGGCAAGGTTCACATCAGGCCTGGTACACAGCATGGCATACATAATAGAGCCTATGGCTGAGGCATAGGGGATGACACTCATCTTTTCTCTATCTTCGACCGAGGTCGGGCATTGAGTTGTGCTCAATCTCACACCTTGCAATACAGGCAAGAAACCCTTCTTGGACTGATCCATATTGAACTTCTTCAATATCTTGTCAAGGTATGTACTTTGTGAAAGACCAATGAGGTGTCTCGATCTATCTCTATATATCTTGATGCCTAATATGTAAGCAACTTCTCCAAGGTCCTTCATTGAAAAACACTTATTCAAGTAGGCCTTTATGCTTTCCAAAAATTCTATATCATTTCCCATCAACAATATGTCATCTACATATAATATGAGAAATGCTACAGAGCTCACACTCACTTTCTTGTAAACACAGGCTTCTCCATAAGTCTGCATAAACCCAAATGCTTTGATCATTTCATCAAAGCGAATGTTCCAACTCCGAGATGCTTGCACCAGCCCATAGATGGAGCGCTGGAGCTTGCATAACTTGTCAGCATTCTTAGGATCGACAGAACCTTCCGGCTGCATCATATACAACTCTTCCTTAAGGAATGTCGTTTTGACGTCCATTTGCCAGATTTCATAATCATAGAATGCGGCAATTGCTAACATGATTCGGACAGACTTCAGCTTCGCTATGGGTGAGAAGGTCTCATCATAGTCAACGCCTTGAACTTGTCGATAACCCCTAGCGACAAGCCGAGCCTTATAGACGGTCACATTACCATCCGCGTCAGTCTTCTTCTTAAAGATCCACTTATTCTCTATGGCTTGCCGATCATCGGGCAAGTCCGTCAAAGTCCATACTTTGTTTTCATACATGGATCCTATCTCAGATTTCATGGCTTCAAGCCATTTGTTGGAGTCCGGGCCCGCCATCGCTTCTTCATAGTTCAAAGGTTCACCGTTGTCTAACAACATGATTTCCAAGACAGGGTTGCCGTACCACTCTGGTGCGGAATGTGTCCTCGTGGACCTACGAAGTTCAGTAGCAGCTTGATCTGAAGTTTCATGATCATCATCATTAACTTCCTCTCTAGTCGGTGCAGGCACCACAGAAACATCTTCCTGAGCTGCGCTACTCTCCGGTTCTAGAGGGGTTACCTCGTCAAGTTCTACTTTCCTCCCACTTACTTCTTTCGAGAGAAATTCTTTCTCCGGAAAGGATCCATTCTTGGCAACAAAGATCTTGCCTTCGGATCTGAGGTAGAAGGTATACCCAATAGTTTCCTTAGGGTATCCTATGAAGACGCATTTTTCCGATTTGGGTTCGAGCTTTCCAGGTTGAAGTTTCTTGACATAAGCATCGCATCCCCAAACTTTCAGAAACGACATCTTAGGTTTCTTTCCAAACCATAATTCATACGGTGTCATCTCAACGGATTTCGACGGAGCCTTTTTAAAGTGAATGCGGCAGTCTCTAAAGCATAGCCCCAAAATGATAGCGGTAGATCGGCAAGAGACATCATAGATCGCACCATATCCAATAGAGTGAGATTACGACTTTCGAACACACCATTACGCTGAGGTGTTCCAGGTGGCGTGAGTTGTGAAACAATTCCACATTTCCTTAAATGCATGCCAAACTCGTGACTCAAGTATTCTCCTCCATGATCTGATCGTAAGAACTTTATTTTCCTGTCATGTTGATTCTCTACCTCACTCTGAAATTCCTTGAACTTTTCAAAGGTCTCAGACTTGTGTTTCATTAAGTAGACATACCCATATCTACTTAAGTCATCAGTGAGGGTGAGAATATAACGATAGCCACCGCGAGCCTCAACGCTCATTGGACCGCACACATCAGTATGTATGATTTCCAATAAGTTGGTTGCTCGATCCATTGTTCCGGAGAACGGAATCTTAGTCATTTTTCCCATGAGGCATGGTTCACACGTGTCAAATGATTCATAATCAAGAGACTCCAAAAGTCAATCTGCATGGAGTTTCTTCATGCGTTTGACACCAATGTGACCAAGGCGGCAGTGCCACAAGTATGTGAGACTATCATTATCAACTTTACATCTTTTGGCATTCACACTATGAATATGTGTATCATCACGTTCGAGATTCAATAGAAATAAACCAATGACCAGCGGGGCATGACCATAAAATATTTCTCTCATATAAATAGAACAACCATTATTCTCGGATTTAAATGAGTAGCCATCTCGCATTAAACGAGATCTAGATACAATGTTCATGCTCAAAGCTGGCACTAAATAACAATTATTGAGGTTTAAAACTAATCCCGAAGGTAGATGTAGAGGTAGTGTGCCGACGGCGATCACATCGACCTTGGAACCACTCCCGACGCGCATCGTCACCTCGTCCTTCGCCAGTCTCCGCTTATTCCGCAGCTCCTGTTTTGAGTTACAAATATGAGCAACCGCACCGGTATCAAATACCCAGGAGCTACTACGAGTGCTGGTAAGGTACACATCAAATACTTGGGGCAGTTCCGTTTCCAGTGACCATTTCCCTTGTAATAAAAGCACCGAGTCTCAGGCTTGGGTCCATTCTTTGGCTTCTTCCCGGTAACTGACTTACCGAGCGGCAACTCCCTTGCCGTCCTTCTTGAAGTTCTTCTTACCCTTGCCTTTCTTGAAACTAGTGGTCTTGTTACCATCAACACTTGATGTTCCTTTTTGATCTCCACCTCCGCTGATTTCAACATTGAATATAACTCAGGAATGGACTTCTCCATCCCTTGCATATTGTAGTTCATCACAAAGCTCTTGTAGCTAAGTGGAAGTGACTGGAGGATCCTGTCAATGACTAAGTCATCTGGAAGATTAACTCCCAGCTGAGACAAGCGGTTGTGCAACCCAGACATTTTGAGTATATGCTCGCTGATAGAACTGTTTTCCTCCATCTTACAACTGTAGAACTTGTTGGAGACTTCATATCTCTCGACCCAGGCATGAGCAATGGTGAACGTGGAAGCTATCTTGGGAGCAGAGGAGTAGAGGTAGAAATAGGGTGGGCGAGAGTGAAGGTTTGTTAACATTGGTGTGGTGGATGGTAGCGAAGCTTTGCTTGCTGCCATACTCTTCCTTGTATTTTATTTTTTTGAGAATCACCGGGGGGAGTTTCCCCACCAGAATATATTACTCAAAGTGTCCAAAATGCCAGAGTGGTGATCCAGTTTATAAGGAAAACCGGATCAAAAACCATAACAAATTGACCCCGTTTATAAGGGAAACCGGGCCAAAAACCGTACAGGGCACGGCCGAGCTGGCAGACATAAGACCATTACCATGAGAGACACAAGTAGATGTGGGGTGTCGTCGAGAGATCACAATACCAGGACTTTGCAAACAGTCGAACGCATCGGCGGGCATACCGGCCCCATGGCACAACTCAGGAGCATCCACAATCAACGAGTGTCATCCCAGACACGAACCTTAACTGGGGCTCCGCCACAAAAAAACGGAACGAATAGCAGTTTGAGAGGCATCTTGCGCCATCCTTGAGCAAAGATGAGTCGAGACAACACCAAGAGCACCAAGCTCGCCGCAACACAACGGTAACCATGAGAGGGTCTTGAGCAACCATTACCAACCTGAGCCGCACGAGAACACACCACCGTAGACGAAGAGCTCCAATCAACCGAGACCATCCATGATGCCTCAAGGCTATTGGCGCAGCCTAAAGGCAACGAGCGACCGAGTCCACACCCAGACGAAGAGCCACACGCAGCCGAGTCTACATCACAACAGCGGCACCGCCAGCGAAGCCGAAGGGCATCAAGGAGCCGAGTCTACACCCGGATCGCTTCTCCGATCACACTAGCACAAGCCGGCCGCGCCACCACCACCGTCCAACCCGCAATGAGCAGCCACCACACAATCCACCAAGCTGATGCCTTCAGGAAGGAATGCAACACGAAAAGCGCCGCCATCGGCCGTTCCAGACAGACCAGGAACATGGGTTTCCCCAGGAGCCTCGAAGGGGAAGTCACCATGACAACGATGCCTCCAAGGAGGTAAGCGGCACCCGCGGGCGTCACCATCGTCGGCTCCGGCAGGAGCAGTGGATTTCGCCCAAGTGAGCAGACCACCTCCGAGGAGCACCGGTAGACTGCGAACCGCTGCTCCCTGCACAACCACAGAGGAAGGGTCACTGCAGCCCGCCGCCGCACGTGATCAAATCTGGTCCACCGCAGGCCAGATCTCGCCTGCCCACGCCGCGCCCCGCCGATCACCATGGCCGCCGGCCGCAGCCAAGCAACAGTCGCGTCCACGCGCGCCACCACGGCCGTCGGAGAGCAGATCTGCCACACCCGTGCCTTGACGCAACCCCTCCTCACCGCCACGGGCATGTGAGCCGCCCAAGGCCTCCACGCGCCTGCGACGAGCACCACACCAGATCCGCCTGTAGCACGGCACACGCAGCCGCCGCGCCCCTCATGGCCGATCCGCCGCCCGCGCCAAGCCTGCGCGTGCCCGCGCCTCGCCGCCCCCTGCAGCCACCGGGACCCACTGTCCACGCAGCCTCGCCCCACGGACGCCGCCGTGCGAGCCCCCTCGCGCCAGATCTGCGCCTTATCGGCCCTCAGAACGCGCGCAGAGCAACCCCTAGCACCAGCCACCCCGGCACCTCGCTGCATCGCCCGGCCACCTGTGTTGCCTCGCCGCGCGCCCCCGTCATCAGCGCCACCTCGCTGCGCCGCCACGGACGCCTAGGCGTCTGAGCTCCTTCGAAGCGACCGGCCCGCGCCGCGCTACTCCGAGCAGTAGGAGGAGAGGGCCTCGCCGCCGCCGAGCCGCACGGGCTTTGCCCGGCGACTCCAGCGGGCGGCGGCGAGGGGAGAGTGGCCGGCGGGTTGTGGCGCTGGCTGCGGCGGCTAGGTTTCGCTCCTGGCCGCCCGCGGGAGCGACCGAGGAGCGTTTTTCTATTCCTCTTTAAAGGGGAATCCATACTCTTCCTTGTATTGTGTTTCTTTCTCAAAAATCTTAATGAATCAACACGCAAAGCTCATGTGTGTTCCCCAAAAAAATACAAAGTCAACAACACAACTAGGGAGGTGATTACAAACCATGCATGAACATCATATTTGTACTAGCTAGCTAGAAGACAATAATAATAGTAAGCAAAATAACAAGCACCATCTGAAGGGAGATCAAAATATTAATAACCGTCTCCTGAATTAACCTCCATCATATAACCTTAATAATAAAATTCTGATTCATACTACAATGGTGGGATGGCATGGTTTGAAACTTGTGAGAGCAAAGAATCCATAATGGTAGCCTTATATAGGGTCATCTCAAAGCTCGAAGATGCACTCATACCAAAACAAACCACCTACTATGAGAAGTCCATTGCATCCTCGCCATCACCCTCTTCCCCCGCTGATTTAGCGATGGAAGGTGGCTTCTTGCGAGAAGATCCCAGAGACACCGGCGCTCGCCGTTTCATATTATCCTTTTCCTTTGAAACTGCACAGAAAAAGAAAAGATTTTGGTGTGAAAAATGAGTCCTTGCCCTTCTCTTTTAAAATAAAATCACAACTAACAAACTCATAAGAGTCTACAACAACAAATTCAGCCATGAATGTTAAGAAAAAGAAATTTGTCAAAATCTTGTTGACACCAAGTTAAAGGTGTCGGTCGGTCGGTTTTTAAGTCACAAATGAAATTGTACTACTTAATTAACCAACAGATCGATTGACCTCAAATGATAAAACTACATCGATCTCAAATGAATTTGAGAACACAAATCGATCGATACATCGACGTACATGTTATGGTTTTGTGTAGCTTGAGCTACATCGTACCTCTTATCTTAACCATCCATTTTTGCATCGCGATCCATGCAGGCACATTTGTCATTTTTGCTTCTCTCGAACGAAACAACGTATAAACTTCAAACTTTGCAGGACAACAAAACATACTAATTACTATGTGGGATAAAACTTTCAGATTTTTTCTTGCATTTAAAATGCTAAAAATTATTTTTTTAATCAAAAAAATCCTCATTTTGTATATTTATGTTGGTCCACACATTGAAGTTGTAAAGTTTGTTTGATCTGCAAAGTTTGAAGTCCATGTTTTTTCATTTGAGAGAAATAAAAAAAAAAAGAAATCTTCTTATTGCAAGTTAGTTGGAGAGTATGGGTCTCAAAGCAAAGTTGAAGGGCTGAAGTATCATTAACGGGGAGGCGATGGTACAGTACCTGCAGCGGGCACGAGATGTCTCGAGATGGTAGTGCCCATGTAGGGGTTGGGTCTTTGCTTGTCGAAATCCTGCACGTCCAGCAACTGCCTCTGGTTGAGGTCAAGAGCAATCACCTGCGACGTCCTGGTGTCTTCGCTGCTGGCATTCGTCAAGAGGTACAGCACGCCATCACTGTGGGAGCTGAGGATGGGGTTGGAAACAAAGAGAGACTGGGGCAGGTTGTAGCCGAGGAAATGGCACTGGCGGTCAGAGAACTTGTGGTGCGGGTGCACTTTAGTCACGGTACTTGAAAACCGGAAAAATCCGTCATAGAACTTGTGTTGCGGGTGCAGTTAGGTCACACATGCCATTTGAACCGGCCACTCGCCCGGCTTTTTATGTTTTGCGGTCACGCGCGGCGCATCTGACGTCGGTGGGGGCTGATAATTTGTAGAAAAGACCTTACTGTTTTAGTACAAGGGTTGTATTGCAAATTGGTCTCCATTTGCGCTCAAATCCTCCTGGTCCGGCTGTAAAATTGCACCCTTTCCGTCCGCTCAGACCAAGTTGGACATCACCGCCATGGGGAGAGCTCTAAGCTGCTACATGCCTCGATGGCGACGCTTCTCTTTAAGTTACGGATCTTCGCATCTCCAATTTGAGCAAGCAGATTGAGTCGACGCAGGAGGATGACATCCGCCACGGCGCCACAGGCACCGGGTGTTTCCACAGTCACCGGTGGTGGCACAGAGACAAGAACAACACATCTACTTGTCAAGATCTGCGAGTCGCCGAGAAGTTTCCTCCCTTGCTGAAGACACCGGAGGAGTCCCCGGCGGCGCATGCATGCGTCACGGAACCCAACTCACCGGTGGAGCCAGGGGACCGTGACCAGGACCCGAGCGGGAACAAGTTCAGGAGCAAACCCACCATCACAATTCAGGTGGAAGATAAGTATAGCAAAGAGCATCAGTGTAGGAAGCTGATGCAATTACTCACAATTCAGGTGTGCAAATATGGTGAAGTGTTAGCTGAAGATGCAGTGCAGGCTCTTGAAATATTAACTGAACCGGCTGCAGAGTATTTTCAGTTATCCACTTATCCTTACATCCAGTGTCTGGTGCTGAATGTCGTGAAACAATCAAACTGCAAACACTAGTGGGGGATCAGATCATGATCACACTGGTCGACTCCGCTAGTAGTCACAGTTTTGTCGTTGAGGATTTCGCCTATCGTGCAACCTTGTCATTGCTGTCTATTCCATCAGTTAAAATCACTGTTGCAAATGGACATCATATGCAGTCTCAGCGGTGTGTGCAAGAACTCGAGTATTTGACAAAAAACTACCACATTAGGGGTATCCGTCCCACAGAACTACCACTTTCAAAAAAGTGACTAATAACTACCGAAAATTTCAAATTTTGTGGCAAAAAACTACCAAGTCGTGTTGATCGTCTATTTAGCCGTTTTAACCGCTTAACTGACAGGGATGGCCCACATGGCAGGCCGACGGCGGCCCTAACGGCTAACGGACGCCCGCTCGCGGCCGTTAGTGGCCCGGCTCGGTCGGAACCAGCCAGGGGCTAGGTCAAAACCGACCGACCGGCCGGCCGACCGACCGAACCATCTCTCTCCCCGAGCTCTCTCCTCTGGCGGCGGTGGTAATGGCGGCGGTGGATCCAAACCCCGACGGCGATTTGTTCGGCGGCCAACCTCCTGACGTAGTTGGGGGCCGCGTCGACCTTTCGGAGGTCGATACGTGGCTAGGCAGCTCTAGCAGCTGTAGCTTTGCGGCGCAACAGCCTGAATCTGGAGTTGGCGGCGGCGGCGGCTCGACCACCGACGAGCCATCCCAGGAGTTGGCGGCGGCTCCAGCACCGACGACGACAAGAAGTGCACCTCGTGGCCGGCGCAAGCTTCCTCGTGCGGGAGGCGGCAGGTACAACATATCTTCTTCTTTTTCAGTTTTATTGACAGGATGTATTTTAGGTCAATTTCCCTAATGTATGATAACAGAGTAATTGCAAATTGTTAGAAACTTTAGCAATGTGCATTCTTTATAATAATTCATTCCATTTTTGTCCAGTATTGATGACCCAAAATGGGGAATTTGGTTCCATTTAGAAGGCAGAGATTCTGTTGTTAGAAACATGTACCGGTCAGACATATCATTTGGGACTCTGATATCTCTTATTAGGAGTGAGGGTTGCTGCTCTGATGATTATATGTACTATGTTAGTGATGCTCATAAAGGGATAGAAGGCTTAGAGAAAATATCTTCTGAAGATGATGTGCAGCAGATGTTGCTCCACTCTCTAAATGAAAAGAGTGTGAACATAAGAGTTGTGAGAGCAAATGAGCTGTGTAATGCAGATGAAAACAGAGATTATTATTTTGTTGATCATTGCATTAACACCCAACAAAGTTGCACTAAGTTGATGGATACAAGCATGGACAGAAAGGAAGAGCTTAAGAAAAGTGTTCTTCAGAGAGAAGCTGACCTCAATCATTTTGAAGGTGACACTGATATATCAGAATTTCTGTCTGATTCAGATGGCAACAGTGTGGAACTGCAACTGCAAGCAGTTTCTTCATCTGATGATGAAGATAGACCAATGGCACAGAAACTAAAGCCAGTGAGAAATCCTGGTCCAACAATTAGATCACACAATGAGGCTGAGAAAATGGAAAAACCAGATTGGTTGCCTGAAGCTGATGAAAAATGTTTTCCTGGTGATTATGGCATTAGTGATGAAGAAGATGAGCCTGAAGGATACTATAAACTACCAAGTGGTAGGAAGAGAAGGAATATGAAGTTGAAGGAAAGGGTATGGTTCAATCCCAAACTACCAAACCCAGAAGAACAGTTTTGTAAGGGATTGTGCTTCACCAGTGTTTATGAGTATAGAGATGCACTTAGGGATTTTCACGTTAGGACATTGAGGAACTTTCAATACCATAGAAATGCCACAGATAGGATTATTGTTTGGTGCTCAGAGAGAGCACAAGGATGTGATTTTTATATCACTGCCTCTAAAATAGCTCATGAGAAAACTTTCTGCATCAAGAAGTGTGATATTGTGCACACTTGTGGAGCATGTGCAGAGTCCACAAAGGTTACTACAAAGTGGTTGTCCATATCAGTACAGGAAGCATTGAGAGAAGACATTAGATCTCCTGTGGATGCATTAATTAAAAAGACAAAGACCAAGTTTTTAGTGGATGTGTCAAGGAGTGTGGCATATAGGGCAAGGAGGAAGGCTGTTGATGTGGTGCAAGGTGATCACAAGCAGCAGTATTTGAGGTTAAGAGATTATCTTCAAGCTGTTCTTGATACAAACCCTGGGAGCAGGTGTATAGTGACAACATTTGAAGATCCAGAAAACCCAGCACCTACTCCTAGATTCAAGTATCTTTTCTACTGTTTAGCAGCTTCAAAGGAAGGTTTCCTTAATGGTTGCAGACCATTTATAGGTAATTTTTGCAGATTTAACTGTTATTAATTAGGTAGTTCTATGCTGTAGCTAATTTGTCACTTAATCCAGGTCTTGATGGATGCTTCATCAAGTTAACCACTGGACAACAAATACTTGCAGCCACAGGAAGGGATGGCAACAACAACATCTACCCCATAGCTTTTGGTGTGGTTGACAAGGAAGATGGAGAGAGTTGGACTTGGTTTTTAACTCAGTTGAGATGTTGCATTGGTAGTGGCAACAAGTTTGGAACATACACCATCATATCTGACAGGCAAAAGGTTAGTGTCTTATGCACAAATATGTTTGATCAATGTGGTTTTAGTACCTACTGGAATTATTTAAGTTTGATCATGTGCATTACTAATTGGTTAATGCACAGGGCTTGCTTAAGGCAATAAATGAGGTATTCCCTGATTCACCTCAAAGGTACTGTCTTAGGCACATATATGCAAATTTCCAAGCAGCTGGATTTAGGGGGCAGGAACTAAAGAAATGTGTGGACCAGGCTAGCTACTCTTACACAAAACATGGTCATGAATTAGGGATGGCAGATTTGAAAGCACAGTGTGAGGATGCTTGGAAATGGCTAAAAAAGATTGATGCTTCTGCTTGGGCTAGGTTTGCTATGGATCATACATGCAAAACAGATCTAGTGGTGAACAACCTGAGTGAAGTGTTCAACAAGATTATACTGGATGTTAGGGCTAAGCCTATAAGGACAATGTTTGAAGGGATTAGGACCAAGCAGATGATCAAGAGGCAGCAGACCAGAGAGAAGTTACAGATTAGCAGGTGGACAATCACACCCAACTATGCAGAGATTTTAGAAGAGAACAAGAAATATGCCAAGTATTGCCAGGCTGATAGAGCAGGTGAAACAATATGGCAAGTTACCAGCAAAGAAAAACAATATTGTGTTGACATGGAAAAATATACCTGTGATTGCAAAAGATGGAACATGTCAGGAGTACCTTGCAGTCATGCCATATCTGCAATGACAAAGCAAAAACTGCATCCTGAGGACTATGTTAGTGAATTTTTCAAGAAGACATTATATTTTGAGACATACAAAGAAATTATATACCCTGTCCCTGGTCCAGATTGCTGGCCTCAATCAAACACACCAGACATTGAGCCTCCTGTTTTTAAAGAAAAGGCAGGGAAAAAACAAATTGCAAGGAGGAAAGGGCAGTTTGAAGTTCCAGGTCCAAGAGATAGTAGTAGGATGGGGACTATAACATGTAGTAACTGTGGGCTAGAAGGACACAAGTATACAAGTTGCCAGAAGGCTCTGAGGCCTAAGCTTCAGATGAGGAAAAACAAACATCAGGTAATTACATGACTTACAAGTTTCCTTTTTCCATGGTATTTACCTCACTAAATGTGTCCTGGTTCTTGAATGCAGGAAAATAGGGCAGTTTATGCAGATACACCAGCTGCACCAGCTCAAGGCCATGCTACAACTGGAAGAAGAGCCAATCCTACTCCAGGACCTGCTGCAACAGCAAATAGAGCATCACATTCTGCTCCAGGACCTTCTGCATCAGCACCAGCCCCTGTTGGTACATCCAGAAGGGGCAGGCCTGCAGGTAGAGGGAGAAATTCTGGTTTCAGTGCACCAAGATCTGCCACAACTTCTACACAAGGTTTGGCAGGGACCAAAAGGAAGAGGTATCGAAGCTCCAAATTGAAGGGCTACTTCTATGTAAGTGGTAACTAATGGTAAGTCTGAACTTAGTTTCTGAACTTAGTTTCTGCACTTGTCTGAACTTGTCTGAAACTGAACTTGTCTAAGATGGGTCTGCTGCCCTGTTATGCTTTATTATTTTGGGCTTGGCACTGGGCTCGGTTATTGGATCTCTTTGCCCCCCTCCCAAGCCTGCCATTCTGTCTACAAAAGACGCAGCGATCCTACAACCTCTTGCCCCTAACCCTAAACCTAGCCGCCGCGGAAGCACGCGGACCCTAGTTCAACCAGAGATGGATCCAGCATTAGGAGAGCTAGTGGATGACCATGAGGAGGTTGATAGGGCTGTTGCGAGGGCCAATCGCAGAGCGCACGCGCTGGAGCGACGGCGGAGGCTGGCTGCCAGGATTATGGCAGAACGCAACGCCAACGATGTCAAGCAGTTCAATGAGGCATTCCCAGAAGGAACGCACATCACGGATGACCTTGTCATCTGGTGGGCAAGAGACAGGGCAAGCTTCCATCGATTCCAAGTAACAAGGACTCGGTGGACTAGGATGTTGGCTGCGTTCGAAGGAAGAGAGGATTAGTTCTCTGCATGTTCTCTGCATGCTCTGTGTTTTCTGTTTATGTATGTCTCTGAACTTATTTCTTCCTTTATACTGCATTTGCGTGCACTTATTGTTGTTACTTCTGAATGTTCAGAGCAGCGTCATCTTCGTCGTCTGCAAAGTGAGAGGGCATGCAACAATGGAGATGCAGCAGCAAATTCTCGTCATCTTCGTCGTCTGTATTAGTACTATGTTTGCTTAAATCAGCTCGAACTATCTATGTTTTATGCGTTGCATGCGTGGTACTGAATGTTTCGTCTCTGTCTATGTCTGAATGTGGTTAAGGATCATGCTATCTAAGCACTGCTGAATGTTTCTAAATTTGGTTTAAATTTGGTTACATTCCAACCTAACTTTCACTTTCCCGATGAGAAATGGCAGCAAATTATCACAAGTTTCAACACACTGAAACTGTGAACATTAAATACAGCACATCTACCACCTGTAAAGACTAGTAAAATCTCCTCACTATTACTACTCCACTACCACACAACACCTCCCCCCACTTAACTCCCCCACCTCACTTCTGCCGCACCCACAACTACTCCTCTCCCTAGCTCCAACCATGGCTGGTTCTTCCTCTTCCCCTACCCCAGACCCATGGCTAAACCCATTCCCAACTGGCAAGGGATGGGTTGCCATGCTTCTTGGTTCAGCACGCGGCGACCAAGAACTCTTCCTCGACTACATGAAGGTCGCCATGAGGTACACCAGCGCTATTGGGCTGGTAGATGCAGCAGAGGAAGTGAGGAAGAAGGCGACTAGCGAGGAGAAGCAGCGCATGGAGCAGCGCTATGGAAACCCAGGTAAGGTGGTCATGCCCATCGACATTCTTCTATGGGCAATGAAGCAGGCCGACTCCGGCGATGCTGGGCAGAGGCAGCGGTGGGCAGACCACCGCTATGTCGCTCCAGCACAAGCTACATCAAATGCAAACGCAGTAGAGGTGCACGAAGACGACGACGACCTACAGATCGTCGCACAGCCAGCTGTGCAGGCTCGCCGCCGTCCTCCTCCCATCATCATCATCAATGAAGACGAAGAGGAAGAGGAGGTGGAGGTGCAGCCAAATCCCACCCAACTGAAGCAAGAGGTATGACGATCCGGACGCTTAGCAGGACAGACAACTAAGTGAATCTGAAACTATAAGTTTCAGATTCAGTTTCGTCAGTAGTTGAACTACCTATGTCAGTTTCGTCAATTGAACTACCTATGTCAGTTTCGTCAGTGTCAGTAATCTTCAGTTTTAGCAAGTATTGTGCTATCTATGTAATGCTACCTATGGTGCCTCCTATGTGAACTACCTACCTTTGTTCAGTGTTACCAAGTTTGTGCAATCTGTGAAATGTTACAACAAACTTCTCAGGACCATATTGCAGGTAGGATAAAAAAGACAGATAGAAACTGCAGCAGGCTTAGATAATAAGGTTCTTAACTTAGCATCAGGGCATTAAAGATAACATCATCTTAGAGCATTACAGATCAGGGCCATAACAGCACCCCACACCACAACCAAAATGATCTGAAACCATAGGCAGTTCTTAGGCTTAGGCAGTTCATTAGCTAATATTAGTACTGAGATACATATTTGCATCAGATGAGATGCATATTTGCATCAAACTCCTTCATTGCTAGGCCAGTTATATATAGAGGCCTCATATTTACTTACCAACCATGCCTAAAAAATCACTCCTCCATGACAACTTGTTTGATCTTGTCCAGCTTTTCCTTGGACCCATGACCAACCTTCAGTAGCTCAGAAATGACATGCTCCAGCTTCTTCTTCTCTTCTTTAAGGAGGTCTCTCTCCACTTGTATCTCCTTCATGGCCTTCCTGGTGTTTTGAATGATATCAGCTTGACTCTGCAGGATGCACCTCTGTTCTTTCTTCAGCTTAAGCTTCTCCATTTGAACCTCAATCTTTGCCTGCTCCTCAAGCTGATGCTTCTTCTCCTTAAGTTCATGGCTTGTGTAATCCATGTCATGGGATTTCTGCCCATCCTGGTAATCAAACAGCTTGGATACATCATCCACAAGCTGACTGTACTGATTGGCAAGAGAATCCAGCTTCTTCTTCAGTTTCTCAACCTCTATCTCATGAGCTTCTTTGTCTTGGACTCTACCAAGGTTCTCCTCATGATACATATCCCACAGCTTGGTTAAACACCTCTGCAGAATTACTGGCCAAGGGGCATCTACCCACTCCAGAACACCACAGTTCACACCATCCTAAAAATGCAGTAAAATAGTAATGATAACTAAATCCAGTAAAATTCAGTTACAGAATTCATACATACATATCAATATTTGTCTGAATGCAGTAACAAAGAAATTCAGTTAGACCAATTTTAGATGTTGCCTAGATTCAGTTCCTATCATAGATTTAGCTAACACATGAACACCACACCAGCTTTGTACTTCAGTTTTCAGTAAACAGATACTGAAACAACAAGAATATCAATGTTGTTTGCACTATGTACCACCAAATTAATCTACACATGAAAACCACTAACAATAGTTGCTCTTACCGTAGTAGCACATCCAATGAATCTCCTTCCAGTGTCAGTCCCTTCAAATGCCACAAACCTGCCTGGTGTCTGCCTGTGCAGGATGCACTTACGGTCAGATTCAACCACAAGCCCACTGAAACTTGGATCTATCACCGTGTCAGGAGTTTGCTGCAGTACCAACCCCATATATATCAGCCACAACACCTCACACATAAGAACTACATGGAAGAGCAGAGTGAGCTCAAACCCTAACCCTTGCATAGGAGAGAACAGAGTGAGCTCACTTACAAAATACTCCATTTGCATGCTGCTGTACTCATCCATGTACTCGTCATCGTCGGCGTCGGATGCCTCGTTGCTGTTGGGCCAGGAAGGCATCCTCGCGCCGCCGCGTCGCAGTCGCCGGAGGAAACAGAGGAAGAAGAGAGCTCGGGGAGAGGAGTGAGTGAGAGATGGTTCGGTCGGCCGGCCGGTCGGTCGGTTTTGACCTAGCCCCTGGCTGGTTCCGACCGAGCCGGGCCACTAACGGCCGCGAGCGGGCGTCCGTTAGCCGTTAGGGCCGCCGTCGGCCTGCCATGTGGGCCATCCCTGTCAGTTAAGCGGTTAAAACGGCTAAATAGACGATCAACACGACTTGGTAGTTTTTTGCCACAAAATTTGAAATTTTCGGTAGTTATTAGTCACTTTTTTGAAAGTGGTAGTTCTGTGGGACGGATACCCCTAATGTGGTAGTTTTTTGTCAAATACTCGCAAGAAATCACTTGGTTGACACAAGGATGCACATTCAAAACTTCAATCCCAGTGCTACCATCAGGCACTAATGGGCAATGACATCGGGGCAATGGCCATTGTCAATTTTACTACAGAAACAACCTGACCAATTACCATTCCAGAACTGACTCAACTTCTGACAGTTCAGTGATGTATTTAAACAACCCAATAGTCTGCCTCCTCATTGAGCGTCTGACCATTCCCGGATCTTCGAACCGGGCACAAGCCACCTAAGTCACGTCCATATAGTCGCCACAGTAAAAAATGATCAATCATCCGTAGGAACCTTCTTGGAATTTCAATATATGAAATCGTCTTTCAAACAATATTGTTGCTACGCACAAAGTAAGTGAGGCCAATTCACCATCTAGATGATAATTTAGTTTCCAGCTACTATCGAGATGCTTCTCTAGTCTCTCATATACAAAAACTTAAATTCAGTTAAACAGTAAAAAAAATCAGTTAAACAGAAACTTAAATTCAATTAAACAGTAAAATATATCTTCTGTTTATCACTGCGTAGGCAACTCCAGGGTAGGCTGCACCATCACCACCGATGGTTCAATTGCTGCTGAGGAGCTCGACGTGGCAGCACCACCGGTCTCCTCTCCCATCGGCGACGAACATGAAAAGTCAGAGGAGAGAAGGGAGGTCAATACAACATTACCTATGAAACCAGGGGCCTTTGTGCAAAAAACTAAGGGCGGCCCGGGGCCTCACGTGTGCGAGGCGTGACAATTTTTGCGCCGCCGGCATCACGTGCACCGCGCATGACCAGAAAACAGAGAAAACCGGGCGGCTAACCGGTTCAGATGGCCTGTGTGACCAATCTGCACCCGCATCACAAGTTCTATGACCGGTTTTTCCAGTTTGCAAGTAGCGTGACTAATGTGCACCTGCATAGCAAGTTCTCTGACCGCCAGTGCCATTTACTCCCGAGGATATCTCGAGAACTCGTGCTCCTGCCGGAAAAACAGGGTGTCCAGACCGTCATTGAGCCCCTCCAAGGTCCACGTGACCACCGTCCAACCACTAGGCGTCTGTCAGCGTGGGTAGGGTTCGGCGCGTACCTGAAGGTCGACGAACCTGATGATGCCGGAGTCATTGGCTAGGGCTATATCCCGAAAGAAGTATGCAATGTCTGTGGCAAGAGGGAGGCGATTTTCCGGCTGCCTCGGATCTGGAAGGGCGAGATAGTGGAGCGGGGTGCAGAGGGTGTCGTCGGCGGTGGTAGCGAGCACGTCGCAGAGGACCATTCCACTCCAGAGGTCGACCCAGCCCATGATCCCGCCGATGGTGATGACCTTGTCGGGCACAAAGTCGTCATGCGGTGGCGGCTGTGGAAAGGAAGCGGGCTTGTGGATCCAAGCATGGTCCTTGGAGTCGTAGGTGTAGAGGTAGTATCCGGAATGACTGGGGTGGAAATAGTCGTCGGCAAACGCTGCGATCCTGTAGGCATCATCATCCTTGGGGCTGCGGTAACGCATGACACCAATACTGCCGGTAGAGAAGCAATGAGTTCCCATAGCTGGCAACATCTCGGGTTGGATTTGAGGGAGGCAGGTGAGTTTCGGCGTCCCCGCCGGTGAGGCTGCTGCCTCGTAGAGGAAGTAGTCGTAGTTATTGCTTTCGCCGTAGTAGGCAGGGTTGTAGCCGTGGCAGAGGGCGAGGAGGGCAAGGTTACCCTCCGTGGCGATCACCCAAGGCTCGCGGACGAACAGGCGGGGGGTGCCTTGTTGTTCCCCGTGGTCGTCTTCGGTGAGGTTGGCGGAGCAGCAGGAGTAGGAGACGCGAGGCGGCGGCGCCAAGAACAGGCTGACCTGCATCTCCACCTCCACCACCCCGTCGTCGTCCAAATTCCTCTTGAATGTACAGCGGGCGGAAGTATGGTTTTTTTGGTGGTCTTTTTTGTGGACCATGTAGGCGGACTTGTCGAGGAGGGCTTCCCCCCAGTCCCACACAGTCGCCGCCGCCGCATCATACGCAGCCGGCGGATGCAGTGAGGCTTCGTGGTAGCCTTTGAGCGACATTGTAGGTCTGGATCTCACGCAGACACAGGGTATTTATTTTGACTTGTAGAGGGGGGAGAATAAGGAGGAGAATCAGGTCGTAGTCGGAGCCGGATTCATGGACAAATACGAGTCGGAGAGGAAGAGTCCTCCGGGCAGATTGGCATGGCGGAAGAAGGGGAAGGAGGTGTGCGAGTTGGAAATTGAGAGGAGTCAGGCTTTTTTTTCTTTGACAAAAAAAGAGAGAAGTCAGGCTGGGCATTCGGGTGGGTAGTGATAACCGTGCGTGTTGTGGCCTTGGCCGGCGGCAAGACGGGAGCCGTCGCGGCGTCGCCGCCTCCGGTGCACCCAAGGTCAGGCCAAGGTTCTGGCCGACCCGCTCCATGGGAGATGATGCAACTGCAGTGCGTGCAGCCGGTGGCCGAGATGTCGTGGGAGGTCGCACTAGAAGATGCGTGGTCGATGCAAACTCAAAAGGCAAAAGATTGATGATTCATTGCATCTGTACTGCCCTTTTTACAGATTTTTTTAATAAAAGGCATACGTCCGACTTTATAAATAAAGTCACCAGGCAGCGTCACATAGCAAAGCACCAAGCCAACAAAGTATTACAACAACAACTAACAAAGTACGGATACATGGCTACCTAGCCAATCATGGCATGCAGGCCAGCAATAGAACCGTAAGGAGGGGGGGCTAAGCCATCGTTCCGGATCGTCGATACAGGGAGGAAGCCGTAGACCACATCTTGGATAGCATAACATCAAAAGCCTCGAGGTCCACCTCCTTACTCAATAATCTCCACTGCTGTAAGAAGACACTAGATTTAAATAAGCAGCTCACAGGGTTAGCCGGAAAGATATGTTTAATAGTAAACTTGTTCCTAACTAGTAGTCCACAGCGACCAACAGATTGCCGCAAAACCAACCCAGAACACCCTTTTAGCCAGCCCAGATAAACCACTGGCGCAGCGCTGCATGTCCTCGAAGGAAGAGGGATTCCAATTAACGTGAAGCCAAAGCCGAATACAGCTCCAAAGAAACTTGGCCAAAGAGCAATGAAAGAAAATATGCTCGGTATTTCAATGGCCCCACATAAAACGCATCTATCACAGCCCGGGCCGTTCCTTTTCCGGATTTGATCAGCCGCGGGGAGTTTCCCACGGAAGGCTTTCCACATGAAGATTTTGATCTTAGGAGGGATACGGGCCTTCCAAATGCACTTGAATTTTGACGTAAGAGAGCCGGATATAAGCTTAGCGTAGGCAGATTTAACCGAAATGCGACCAGAAGAGGAGTGAGGCCAGACAACCGTGTCTTCTTCATCCGAGAGCACAGGGAAGCAGGCAGTAAGACGATGCCAGTCTTCCAACTCTGCAGGAGAAAGGGATCGACGGAGGACTAGATCCCAATTATTAACCAATAGCTCAAAGATAGAGCTCTCCGGATCAGAGCAGTAAGAAAATAAAGCCGGGAACGCCACCGCAAGGGTGGCCTCCCCATGAGGGAGTCCTGGACTAAGGGGTCCTCGGGCGTCCGGCCTGTTAGCTGTGGGCCGGACTGATGGGCTGTGAAGATACGAAGACCGAAGACTGCACCCGTGTCCGGACGGGACTCTCCTTGGAGTGGAAGGCAAGCTTGGCGATCAATTATGTAGATTCCCTGTTATGTAACCGACTCCATGTAACCCTAGATCTCTCCGGTGTCTATATAAACCGGAGAGCATAGTCCGGATAGGCGGATACTCATTATCATAGTCATACAGGCTAGACTTCTAGGATTTAGCCATTACGATCTCGTGGTAGATCAACTCTTGTAATACTCATATTCATCAAGATCAATCAAGCAGGAAGTTGAGTATTACCTCTATAGAGAGGGCCCGAGCCTGGGTAAACATCGTGTCCCCCGCCTCCTGTTACCATCGACCTTAGACGCACAGTTCGGGACCCCCTACCCGAGATTCGCCGGTTTTGACACCGACATTGGTGCTTTCATTGGGAGTTCCACTGTGACGTCGACGACAGGATCGATGACTCGCCTCGTCCTTAAAGACGATATCACCGCCGGAGGAGCTCTGGCCCCAGGCCAAACTCTCCGGCTGGGCAGCTTCACCATGACCGCTCACTCGTCCGTTAAGCCGACGATGACCTCTCGGGCCATCAAAAATCCTCTCCGCATCAACTCCGAAAACTCCAAGCAGATAGATCCGGCGGAATTCTCGTCCTTAAACAAGCTCCTAGATCGCATCGCCGCCCTGGGAATCGCTTCAGATTACGATAGGATTGGGCTTAAACCCGATCAAAGAGAGATCAAATCTCCTCCCGTCGCCCACCAGATAGCGGTGGTCGAGGGGCAAGACGGCGACTCACCTTCTATTCCGAAGTCGGGCTATGTCCGGGTCGCCGATCTTGAAGAGCCGGACAACCACCAGCGGAAGGGTGTGACCTGTCTTCCGAACATAGAATCGGATGGCTGGCCTAAACAATTAGAAAATACTCCGGTATCCGGACCGTTGAGTCTGGTAGGCCTCCAAATTCCGGATGATCGATTGGGTCAAGGGCCGGATTTTGCACCACCCACCCACCCGGACATAAGCGATCTCATCGGCATAAAACAGTAGCCTCAGGAAACGGTCCATCACTTCTGGGCCAGATTCCTCCTTGTCAAAAACAAGATAAAAGATTGTCACGATGAAGACACAATATCAGCTTTTTGCAAAAATTGTGCGGACGAAGGAATTCTTAACGCCATCAATCGCCGCCGCATTCTACACTTCGATGACCTAGCAACTATTGTACAAAAGTACAGTGCAATGGAAAGTGCCTGGAGGGCTCGGGCAGCTCGATGGGAGACGTCGATCCCGACGCAACCCCCCGTCCAGGCGAAAAGGGCACACCCTCGTGGCATGCCCAATCCAATAGCCAAAAAATACAAACCCATTACGCGTCACGGTACTGTTTTGGAAGGATGGCTTGATGGGCCATGTAAACTTCATACAACACCGGATAACATACCAACCCACAACCTTAGAGCATGTTGGATACTCCGGCAAGTGGCCAAAAGTGGTGAGGACATTCTCACCAAAATCGCTGCAGAGCAACATCCTCCGGAAGACGACGATCCTAGAGTATTGACGGTCTTCGAGACATTCGCTTCAAACAATAAGCGCAAAAGGGCACTGCGCGACCTCGCCGAAGTCTGCCAGATCGCCGCAATTGACCCTTGGAACGACACGGCTATAACCTTCAATGCCAGTGACGAACCTAAATACAGAACAGCCCGAGCGCCAGCCGCATTAGTCCTCAGTCCCATCGTGGACGGTTTTCGACTTACCAAAGTCCTCATGGACGGCGGCGGCAGACTAAACCTCATCTATGAGGATACACTCCACAAAATGGAAATAGATAGGAGTCGCATTGTGCAAAGCAGCACAACCTTCCGAGGAATCATTCACAGTCGGGAGGTGCGGTGTGCGGGAAAAATCACACTTGACGTGGTATTCGGCACGCCGGAGAACTATCGGTCCGAAGAAATAACCTTCCAGGTGGACCCTTTCAACAGTGGCTATCACGCCCTGTTGGGGCGAGAGGCCTTTACACGCTTTCAAGCCATACCTCATTACGGGTATATGAAGCTAAAGATGCCCGGGCCCAACGGAGTAATCACTCTCGCCAGTGATCCGGATATAGCACTCCGTGCCGAGAATAAGACCGCATACCTGGCCCTTGAGGCATTATCCGAAGCCCTCGCGGCCGAAGAGCTAACCGCACTGCGCTCCACTATGGATAGGGACGATGTGATCTTAGACAAACGACATAAATCCACCTCCTTCAAACCAGCAGACGAAATAGTCAAATTTCAGGTCCATCCAACAGACCCGAAGAAGACAACATCTATAGGAGCACAACTCAGCCCCACGGCCAGCGCCGCGCTACGAGAATTCCTACGCGAAAACTGGGATATATTTGCCTGGCATCCCTCAGATATGCCGGAGATCCCACGCGATTTGGCGAACACAGCCTCAACGTATTGAAGGGATACAAACCGGTCAAGCAAACACTGCAGCGCTTTTCCGAACCCAAGCGACAAGCTATGGGGGAGGAGCTGGCCAAACTCATCGAGGCGGGATTCATCAGAGAAATCAAACATCCAGACTGGCTGGCAAACCTGGTGATGGTACTAAAGAAGGACAAATCATGGCGCCTGTGCGTCGATTTTAAAGACCTCAATAAGGCTTGCCCTAAGGATCCCTTCCCCCTCCCCCGCATTGATCAAATCAATGACGCTACTGCAGGACATGACTCGCTGTGCTTCCTCGATGCATATTCCGGATACCATAAAATCAAAATGAAGGAGTCCGATCAAGCCGCAACTGCATTCATCACCCCATATGGGCCGTTTTGCTTCAACACCATGCCCTTCGGGCTAAAGAACGCCGGCACCACCTACCAGCGTATGATTCAAACATGCCTAGAGAAGCAGATCGGTAAGACAGTCGAAGCTTACGTGGACGACGTTGTCATTAAAACTAGACACGTCGAAACACTAATAGACGATCTGCGTCTCACATTCGACAACCTCCGCACATACGACATCAAGCTCAACCCGGAAAAATGTGTCTTCGGCGTCCCCGCCGGAAAACTGCTAGGCTTCATAGTCTCCAACAGAGGAATCGAAGCAAACCTGGCCAAAATCCAAGCTCTGTCACAATTGGCTACGCCAACTGACCTTAAACAAGTCCAAAAACTCATGGGATGTGTGGCAGCCTTAAGCCGCTTTATCTCCAGATTAGGAGAAAAGGCGCTGCCACTTTATCGCCTTCTACGGCGCACCGATAATTTCGAATGGACGGACGCAGCGACGGCCGGACTGGAGGAAATAAAAGCCCTTCTCGCAAGCAACCCAATTCTGGCCGCGCCAAGCATCGGCGAACCAATGCTATTATATATATCGACAACACACCAGGTGGTGAGCGCCGTACTCGTTGTCGAGCGAGAACAGGCCGGACACAAATTCCCGCTCCAAAAACCAGTATACTACGTATCTACTGTCCTCACACCTTGCAAATCCCAGTACCCGCACTATCAAAAGATAGCATATGCAGTCTTCATGGCATCCCGAAAGCTACGACACTACTTCCAGGAGTGTTCGATTACGGTGGCCTCTGAAGTGCCACTTAATGACATAATAAACAACCGCGACGCCATGGGCCGGATTGCAAAATGGGCCATTGAGCTCCTTCCATTTGACATAACATACAAACCGCGTCGAGCCATCAAATCCCAAGTATTGGCTGACTTCGTCGCCGAATGGACAGAGGCCGAACTCCCTAAAGTGTATGGCACATTTTCCAACTGGGTCATGCATTTTGATGGCTCCAAAATGTTGGCGGGGCTAGGAGCGGGCGTGGTGTTAACGTCCCCCACTGGAGATATCGTCCAATACGTACTCCAAATATTATATACAGACTCCAACAACGCAACCGAATACGAGGCCTTATTACATGGCCTTCGGATGGCCGTATCAATGGGCATACAATGCCTCGAGGTGCACGGGGACTCAAACCTCGCAATATCCCAAATAAATGGAGACTTTGATGCCAAAGATCCGAAGATGGCAGCTTATCGCAACGCCGTCCTAAAGATGTCGGCCCGGTTCGAGGGGCTTGAATTTCACCATGTCGCCCGAGAAAGTAATCAGGCGGCGGACGTCCTTGCTCGCATTGGCGCTAAGCGCGACCCTGTCCCACCCAATGTCTTCCTGGAAAGGCTTTTTAAGCCATCTGTGGTGTGGCAAGGGGAAGGCAGCAATGATAGTTCTGCTCCGAACACAAGCCTAGACTACGAACACACCGATATCATCGGAGGCTCAGCCACCGAAATAACACCGTCGGCCCACCTCATTATGGCAGTTATTGCCCCGTGGACCGAACCTTTCTTGGCTTACCTTAATAGGAAGGAGCTCCCAGAAGACCAGAACGAGGCTCGCCGCATTGTCCGGCGTTTGAAGGCCTACAAAGTCCATGAAGGAGAGCTCTACAAGAAAAGCACTACCGGAGTCCTTCAAAGGTGTATCTCTGAATAAGAGGGGCGGCAACTTTTGGTAGAAATACACGCCGGTCTCGGCGGGCACCATGCGGCAGCTCGGGCACTTGTCAGCAAGGCCTTCCGTATAGGGTTTTATTGGCCGACGGCCCGGGCAGACGCACAGGACCTCGTCCAACGTTGCGTCGGATGCCAACTCTTCGCCAACCAAAGCCACATGCCCCCAACCGCCCTACAAACAATCCCCATTACATGGCCTTTTGTAGTCTGGGGGCTGGATATGGTCGTACCCCTTAAAGGGGAAACCCATAAGAAAAAATATCTGCTGGTCATGGTGGATAAATTCACCAAATGGATAGAGGCTTGACCAGTAAAAACGGCCGAGTCCGAGCCGGTGATAGCATTCATATCTGATGTGGTGCACCGTTATGGTGTCCCGCACAGCATCATCACCGACAATGGCTCAAACTTCACAGCCGACAAGCTCAAAATCTGGTGCATTAACCTGGGCATTAAGCTCGATTACGCCTCTGTCTACCACCCGCAAACAAACGGTCAAGTTGAACGTGCCAATGGTCTTATTATGAGCGGCATCAAACCCAGACTAGTGCGGTCTTTGAAGGAATCGGACAAGCATTGGGTTGAGGAGTTCGACTCCGTACTCTGGGGGCTGCGGACCACGCCTAACCGCACTACCGGATACACACCCTTTTTCATGGTGTACGGCGCAGAGGCAGTGTTACCTTGCGATATTATCCACGACTCACCCGGAGTCCGTATGTACGAAGAGAGAGAAGCCGAGCTAGATCGGCAGGACGGCCTAGATGCCTTGGAGGAGGAGCGCGACGTCGCAAAAGCTCGTTCAACATTCTATCAACAACAGGCCCAAAGATATCAAAGCAGAGAAGTACGGGCCAAGACTTACAATATTGGTGAACTCGTTCTACGTCTACCGGAGAAGAAAAAGGACAAGCTCAAGCCCAAATGGGAGGGTCCCTTCATAATCGATGAAGTTCTCACAGGAGGAGCGTACCGTCTTCGCGATGCATCAGACAATCGCCTCGAGCCGCACCCCTGGAACGCAGCCAGACTCCGAAGATTCTATGCCTAGTGCCGACCTCCTTGTGTGTCTCCTTCTCCCTTATAGTTTCCATCATTTTTTCTCTCTTTTTCGGTTACTTTTTCTCTCTTTCCCGCTTTAAAGCTCTCACGCGGCTAGACCGCACACCCCAAACGCATACAACTTCAAATATGTACGTCCATTCTGCCTGGGGGCTTCTTCGACAGAAGCTTGTTATTATTCTTTGAGCATCAAGCTCTTCACATATGCGCCCTTTTTCCATATGTACCTTTTATTCGCCATAATATGCATCGATATGACTTAAGTTTTGGCCAAGCTGGGTTGCCTGGCTCCTGTGCTTATGCCCTACATTCCCGTTAGTTCGGCTAGGGCATAAAGGGAGCACCTCTGCGATTGCTACTGCCGGGTCATCCGGATGTGTACCTCAGACTGGGTGAAGCCGAAAGCTAGCGTTCTTAAGGGAATATTCAGTCGGTGAACTAAAGGCGTTTTGCATTCACTTCATTGTGAACCCCCAGAAGTTACATACACTGTGATTCTTTCATCACACTTCATACATGTACACTAATGCATGCACACCCAGAGAAAGGAACCCTTAACGGAACTATTCTCTCTGGAAGATGTTTCTTACAATCCCAATGTAATATAAAATAACTAGCCAGATACAACTTGTCTGTTCAAGCAACTATGACCCCTACGCCTAGTTTCCACGCATACCCCGGTCTATTCGGCCCATCTGGTATTCGAAAACACTTCGCACCCTCGGGTCCGGAGGTGGAAGCGAAAAGGTCTGCCATGACAAACGCTATACAATTCAGCTAGAAGGAAAAGTGTACAGTCACTTTGACTCAAACTCTTCCTCCTCTATACCGTCCAGCAGGCGGTCTAACTTACAATCCTGTTGGGAATATTTAGCGGCCATCTCTACTTGGTCATAGACTAAACTAACGGGAATTTCCTCCCCATTTGACCCTACCGGTCCAACACGGGCCATGTGATTAGGATCCGATTTGATATATCGTGTTTTCACCATGGCCTAGGCCTC
Organism: Triticum aestivum; assembly: GCF_018294505.1. Taxonomy (NCBI): domain Eukaryota; kingdom Viridiplantae; phylum Streptophyta; class Magnoliopsida; order Poales; family Poaceae; genus Triticum; species Triticum aestivum. The sequence continues at coordinate 52,954,594 of NC_057802.1, read as the reverse complement.
TCGTGCACCTTCCCGGGAGGCTGAAATCTTCCATAGTCGGATACGCTGCCGCGCTCCCTTGAACAGCTCAACAGGCTCATCCATACTTCCTGGAGGGAAGGCGGCTGGCCATAAAGCCTTGGCCACGCTCCGCATTGCCAGTCGAGCTCGCTCGTGCACTTGCGATAGCCTCTGCAGTAGATCACTTGATGATCCGGACACCTCCTCTTCGGGACGGCCCGTTAATACACCTACAATCATAACTATATCAATTCCTTGCATCTTTGCACTACTATAAAGGTTAGTTCAGACACATACTGAATATACCGCCTCGCAGTTTCTTATTCTCCTTCACGGAGTCGGCTAGCTGGCCCCGCACATCTTTTAGCTCAATACCCAAGCTGGTCTTGTCATCCTGAAGCTTGTTTTTATCTAATATGGCTTGAGTCAGGATCCGCTTGCCTGCAGAATGCATCTTTTTTGCCTCTCGCTCTCCTTCCAGAGCAGCGCTCAGCTTCTCATCATATTGATCTGAAGACCCTATTATGAGATCAACAACAGTATTAACCAGGCTGGTACACGATCATTGTTATCATTCCTCTATGGAGGGGAATATTACCGGCAGATGCCTTCTTGGAGCTTTCCAGCTCGGCGGTGGCAGCTTTCAGCTGTGTCCGACATTGCTCAAGCTCTTGAGCTAGCAGATTGTTCTTCTTTGTAACAACCTGGTTATACAACAATCCTCAAATCAGTTGTACCAACTGCTTTTAGTCTCAGGGGCTACTGACATGTGGTCATCTTATTCGGACAAAGAAAATGTACCTGAACATCTTTTAAATACTGCTTTGTGGCTATGCTAAGCCCAGCAGCTCGGATATAGGCGTTAGCCGAACTGAAGGCTTTGAACGCCTCCTCCGAAAACTGAGGGTCTCGTAAAACAGCCCCATAGCGCAGATGATTCATGGCGCTCTCTACTTTCGAGTTGGTGACGGACATATTTTCCGAACCCTCGGTCGAACGACAATCCGGCAGTGTCCCCATAGCGGCTCCCGCTTCTCCGGCAGGGTTTTGATCCTGGTCGAAGGGAGCACGATCGGCTGGATTCCTGGGTACAGTCCAGCGAACCTTTTTCCTGGTATAAAATGTGCATGTTACAGTTGGATGTGACTATTAATGTATACTCTCAAATATGTACCTCTCTGTCGAAGGGCCGGTCGTGTCTTCCCCAACCTTCCTCTTGGGCGCCCTGCTCGGCGCTGGAACCGCTCTTCTTGGATTCGTCCCCGGGGTGGCCGGACGCGCCGAGCGCTTCTGGAAGCATAAAGACAGGGCGGCGGGTGAAGCAAAGTGAGGAAAATCCTTTAGAGGGAAGTATTTCTTCATGACTTACATGGGAAGCAGGGAGAAGACCAGGGTAATCAGCAATAATGGCCACTATTGTGCCATCATAGCTCGCCTGATGAAACACTCCTTCCGTAAGTATCACGGATATGTCCGGATCTTCTTCAAACCTGGGATCTAGCTCCCGGTTGTGGCTCTCCAGCTGCGGCGCAGGGCTAAGTAACCCCTCGGTGGTCCTTCGCCAGTGCTGTTACAAATAAACAAAGCGGAAACTTCATTGAGAATGGCTTGGAGAGTGGCTAGAGTAAAGGCAAAAGGGGGTTAGGACTCACCCAGCTGGGAGGGTTGTATATTGAATACCCCTCTCTGCGATTGATGCGAAGGAATTCCTCTTCCTCTCCCTTGAAAAGCTCGGCCAGTATCCTGGCCAGGGCAGCGGGGGAGTCCGGACCTTTTCGACCACAGCGGGAGGCGTCATCCTCCCCATTGTAGTCCCACATGGGGAGCCCTCGGTATTGAAGCGGTTGCACCCCTCGCACTATGGAAGTCGCCATAACCTCGATTATCGTCAGTCCGGATTGGGCAAGCGTCTTTATCTTGCCCATGAGCTGGTGGATTTTCGCACTATCGTCCTCCTCGAGACTCCGGGGACGCCAACTATAGCGTTTCTTTAGCGGAACACTCGAAAATTCTGGAAGACCCTTCCGAACTGGGTCGGGAAGCGCGACATCCTCGATGTAAAACCATTCAGATGGCCACTCGTCAGACGCCTTCCTTGGTGTGCCGGACAGGTATCCGGCATCGGCAATGCGCCATATTTCGGCTCCGCCCACTTCGAAAATTGACCCTTCATGGTTACGCGGGACAAGGCAGAAAAACTTTCTCCACAGTTCAAAATGGGCCTCAATACCCAAGAACAGTTCACACAAAGCAACATAACCCGCGATATCCAGGATGGAGGCTGGAGAGAAATTGTGCAGCTGAAGGCCGTAATACTCCAAAAGCCCCCGGAGGAACGGATGGATTGGAAATCTGACGTCCCTCAACAAATAAGGGACGAAACATACTCGCTCCCCCCGGATGGATTGGGAACGTCCTCCGCTTGGATCTCGCTATTAAAAGATGCTAACCCTGCCCGCAGAGGGACCAGATCTGCGGGAGGGAGGAACCCCTGCATTTGCAACTCCTCCAGTTGACTGTGGGACACAGAGCACCTCTCCCACTCGCCTTTCTCCGGGCCTGGACGGGAGGAGGAGCTGGGAATGTTAGCCATGATGGAATGGTTTCTCCTAGCTATCTCCGGGGATTTTTCTCCGTGAGGTGTTGAATGGATCTAAGATTCAATCTCTTTAAATAGATGTTTTCCCTTATGGGAGCAGGGTGTTATCTGCAAAAAATACCCTGAACTTCCGCATTCTCTCGATACGTGGAAGACAAAGTTATTAACGCACAGAAGCCGAGGCGAGAAGCATTGAAGCCACGGCCGAACACATTCCATCGACGTCATCGAAGGAGGAACCCGCCTTGCAATGCCGGAGACAATCTGGACGCCGAACACCTTGTCATTGAAGCCTGGTTCAGGGGCTACTGAGGGAGTCCTAGACTAAGGGGTCCTCGGGCGTCCGGCCTGTTAGCTGTGGGCCGAACTAATGGGTTGTGAAGATACGAAGACCGAAGACTGCACCCGTGTCCGGACGGGACTCTCCTTGGCGTGGAAGGCAAGCTTGGCGACCAATTATGTAGATTCCCTGTTATGTAACCGACTCCATGTAACCCTAGATCTCTCCAGTGACTATATAAACCGGAGAGCATAGTCCGGATAGGCCGATACTCATTATCATAGTCATACAGGCTAGACTTCTAGGGTTTAGCCATTACGATCTCGTGGTAGATCAACTCTTGTAATACTCATATTCATCAAGATCAATCAAGCAGGAAGTAGGGTATTACCTCCATAGAGAGGGCCCGAACCTGGGTAAACATCGTGTCCCCCGCCTCCTGTTACCATCGACCTTAGACGCATAGTTCGGGACCCCCTACCCGAGATCCGCCGGTTTTGACACCGACACCCCAACCCACCAGTCTAACCAGAAACGAGTGGACTTACCATTCCTAACTACAAACTTGACCAAAGACTGAAAAATCGGACGAACTTTAACAAGCTGAAGCCAAAACTGAGAACCACCAGTAGAAGAAACAAACATGGGGCTCGAGTACAGGAAGTATTTAGCCTTAAGAAAGGATAACTAGAGGGGGTGATCCTTGAGGAACATGATTTTCCACCACCATTTTAGAATGAGGCACTTGTTCATAACCGACGTATTAATGATCCCTAAACCCCCCATGTTCTTTGGCCTACAAATGAATTTCCATTTCACGAGCCTATATTTGCGCTTGTTGTCGGAAGAATTCCAGTAAAAAGCACCCCTGTGTTTGTCAAAGCCCGCGTGGATCCCTCCAGAAAGAAGGTAGAAGCCCATTAAGAACATTGGGAGAGAAGACAAACAGGCATTGGTGAGAGCAACCTTGCCCGCTTGGGTATTATAGCGACCTCTCCATGGTAAGACCCTATTGCCCACCTTGGTGACAGCCGGAGTGAAATCCTTAGCCAATAGTTTATGGGGAGAGATCGGAAGGCCCAAATATTTGAAAGGGAAGGATCCTAGAGAACAGTTAAGGAGATGCGCAACTCTCTGAGCCTCGGTATCATCAACCCCAGTAAAAATGACTTCGCTTTTAGAAAAATTGATTTTAAGACCCGAACGAGCTTCAAAGCAGAGAAGCAGGAATTTCAAATGAGTAATACTGGCCTCGTTAAGCTCAACCATTATGATGGTATCGTCCGCATATTGAAGGTGAGTGATGCCATTGGGGACAAGGTGAGAGCAGACAGGAGTGATGTGGCCGGCAAGAGCTGCCCGAGACAGAATATGGGAGAGGGCATCCGCAACAAAATTGAAGAGAAGGGGGGAAGCTGGGTCACCTTGTCTTAGGCCCCTGCCGTTAGCGAAAAAAATACTGATCTGCCCATTGACCGACACTGTCGTGTGCCCACCCGTGACCAGCTGCATAAGCCGGTGAACCACCGCACCCTCAAAACCTTTAGCAAGAAGGACTTGACGAAGGAAATTCCAGCTAACCGAGTCGTAAGCTTTCTCAAAATCGAGCTTGAGAACCACCGCTTTAGTCCCCTGGGTCCGCAGATCATGGACAATCTCATGCAGACAGAGAACACCATCCAGAATAAACCTGCCCTTTATGAACGCAGATTGAAAAGGGCTAATGGCACGGTGAGCGATCGGAGAGAGCCTAGTGGCAAATCCTTTAGCTGGAAGCTTCGCAAAGTTGTTGATCAAGGCAATAGGCCTAAATTGAGAAATCAAGTCTGCCCCTTTGACCTTAGGGATGAGAGTGAGCACCGCGTAATCAGCCTAGAAATGTCGACGGTCCCCAGCCAGAAACCTTGGATTATCGCCTGGACAAGGCCCCTTAGCTGAGGCCAAAACTGCCTAAAGAAGGGGATGGAGAAGCCATCGGGCCCGGAAGCCGCATTAGGGTTGGCAGATTGGATCGTATCAAAAATCTCATCTTTAGAGAGAGGAATCAACGAGTCCTCATTCTCAACACTCGATATCTGGTCATGGGAGGACCAAAAAGCACTAGCTAGTCTAAACCCCACCTCAGGTTTAGCGGAGATGGGAGAGGAGAAAAAATTAACCACATGCCGCATAATCTTAGACTGGTCAGAGACCCTGACACCATTGGTAAGAAGGCTGTCGATCAAACAGCGATGACGCCTGCCATTAGCAATGGTGAAGAAGTACGAAGTGGGCGAATCGCCTTTTAAAGTCCAATTGATGGTGCCTCTTTGCCTCCAGTACAGTTCCTCCTGACGATGCAGAGCCAAAAGGGCCTCTTCTAAATCATAACGCACTTGCCATTCAGCGGGGGAAAGGCCCGGACCGTCAGCACGAGCATCAAGGGAGCCAATTTGGGCAGCCAGCCGAACTTTGTCACGCCTTGACTCAACAGCATGATTCTTGGCCCACCCATGAAGGAATCTATGAAGAAAATAGGAGCACTGATGCCAGTCGTCCATCGGCCCAAAGGAACGACATTTAGAAGATAAGAAGGTAGAAATCTTTTGCGCTAACATGTCACCAAAACCCTCTACCAAGATCCAAGACACGTCGAACTGGATCCGAGGGAAGGAGACAGAATGAGTCCCGTCATCAAGAATCAATGGGGAGTGATCCGAACCCACAATGGACAGAGCCCTGAGGACGGCTCGGGGAAACAAAGTATCCCACCTAGAACAGAAGAAGACACGATGCAGGACAGACCGAATGGGGTTAGATTGGCGATTCGTCCAAGTGTACCGGGCACCGACCCTAGGAATCTCATGAATAGCAGTGTCCTGAATGAAAGCATCGAAGGAAATATGCCCTAGAGGCAATAATAAAGTTATTATTTATTTCCTTATATCATGATAAATGTTTATTATTCATGCTAGAATTGTATTAATCGGAAACATAATACATGTGTGAATACATAGACAAACAGTATGTCACTAGTATGCCTCTACTTGACTAGCTCGTTGATCAAAGATGGTTATGTTTCCTAGCCATAGACATGAGTTGTCATTTTATTAACGGGATCATATCATTAGGAGAATGATGTGATTGACCTGACCCATTCCGTTAGCTTAGCACACGATCGTTTAGTATTCTGCTATTGCTTTCTTCATGACTTATACATGTTCCTATGACTATGAGATTATGCAACTCCCGTTTACCGGAGGAACACTTTGTGTGCTACCAAACGTCACAACGTAAATGGGTGATTATAAAGGTGCTCTACAGGTGTCTCCAAAGGTACTTGTTGGGTTGGCGTATTTCGAGATTAGGATTTGTCACTCTGATTGTCGGAGAGGTATCTCTGGGCCCTCTCGGTAATGCACATCACTATAAGCCTTGCAAGCATTGCAACTAATGAGTTAGTTGCGGGATGATGTATTACAGAACGAGTAAAGAGACTTGCCGGTAACGAGATTGAACTAGGTATTGAGATACCGACGATCGAATCTCGGGCAAGTAACATACCGATGACAAAGGGAACAATGTATGTTGTTATGCGGTTTGACCGATAAAATCTTCGTAGAATATGTGGGAGCCAATATGAGCATCCAGGTTCCGCTATTGGTTATTGACCAGAGAAGTGTCTCAGTCATGTCTACATAGTTCTCGAACCCGTAGGGTCCGCACGCTTAAGGTTTCGAAGACGGTTATATTATGAGTTTATGAGTTTGATGTACCGAAGGTTGTTCGGAGTCCCGGATGTGATCACGGACATGACGAGGAATCTCAAAATGGTCGAGACATGAAGATTGATATATTGGAAGCCTATGTTTGGATATCGGAAGTGTTCCGGGTGAAATCGGGATTTTACCGGAGTACCGGGAGGTTACCGGAACCCCCCGGGAGGCTATTGGGCCATAGTGGGCCTTAGTGGGAAAGAGAGGGCAGCAAGAGGCGCGCCCCCTGGTCCAAACCGAATTGGTGGGGGCAAGGGGGCCGGCCCCCCTTTCTTCTCTCTTTTCCCCCTCCCCAATCCTATTCCAACTAGGAAAGGGGGGGAGTCCTACTCCCAGTGGGAGTAGGACTCCTCCTGGCGCCTCCTCCTCCTGGTCGCCGCCCCCTCCCCTTGGCTCCTTTATATACGGGGGCAGGGGGCACCGTTGAACACACAATTGATTTGATCTCTTAGCCGTGTGCGGTGCCCCCCTCCACCATATTCCACCTCGATAATACTGTAGCGGTGCTTAGGCGAAGCCCTGCGTCGGTAGAACGTCAACATCGTCACCACGCCGTTGTGCTGACGAAACTCTCCCTCAACGCTTGGCTGGATCGGAGTTCGAGGGACGTCATCGAGCTGAACGTGTGCAGAACTCGGAGGTGCCGTACATTCGGTACTTGATCGGTCGGATCGTGAAGACGTACGACTACATCAACCACGTTGTGCTAACACTCCCGCTTTCGGTCTACGAGGGTACGTGGACACACTCTCCCTCTCGTTGCTATGCATCACCATGATCTTGCGTGTGCGTAGGAATTTTTTTGAAATTACTACGTTCCCCAACAAGCATTAAACGCGTCGGCAAGCGTCCACGAGAAATTAGACGAACTTTTGTCCGTAGGAGAGCGCAACAGGTTGAAATCCCCACCAATAAGCAAAGGTAGATCACATGACTCTATTTTATTTCGTAGTTCATCCAAAAAAATATAGGAAAGAGAATGATCAGTTGGACCATATACCACCATGATTTCCAGTAAAGAATTGAGGGAGCGACGAGACACTACCGTACTAGCCCAGAAAATCCCATGGTCAAAAGCAACGAAATCAAACAGATCTCTTTTAGTGCCAATAAGGATGCCACCCGAATGACCGGACAAAGCCAAATGATTCCAATCAAATCTGTCGATCCCAGTGACAGCGGAGAGTTCATTCGGGGAGAAGGAAGGTTTTAGAGTTTCAACCAGACCAATAATATCAATATTCTCAGAACGAACCATGTCTTTGAGCTGGTCCTGGCGCCCCCTAGTGCCGAAACCTCTAATGTTCCAAAATAAAGCCTTCATCTATGAGATAGGTTTTTAATGCGAAGACTCGACTTGCTTGGGGCCAAGCAGGATTTAGATCATTTACCAGCCCCCCGCCTAGGAACAGCCGAGGGCACCTGAACCCTATCAGATCCCTCCATGCCCCCACCGGCCACAACCAGTGGGGCGACAGACCCAGACACAGCCTCCTTGACTTTAGCGATGTCCGCCTGAGCAATTTCATTTTCCCTGATAATCTCTAGCAATGAAGAGGGGGAACCGAAACTAGGATCACAAGTAATGCCTACGTCCTCTAAGATATGTAAAAGGTGATCACTGGACTGTGAAGGAAGCAATAGATGAACAGGGGAAAGTGCAGGAAGACAGGGGGAGGGGAACATGAAGGCGTACCTGAAGGGGGCAGATCCCTGGCCGCAGCGCGCCCTGCCGCCCAATCAGCGACACGCTCGCCACTGTTGGAGACGCGACCGCTCTTGCGGGCAGTGGAGGCAGGTGAGCGCAACGGCACCGGACGAGCACGGAAGGGAGAGGCCGCCGCAGAGGACGGACCCGAGGCCGCACCCAAGTCAGCATCCAGCCTACGGCACATCCCTGCCGCAGACTGCTTAGAATCACCGGAAGCCCTGCTGCGAGCGGAGAATTTTTTTACGGACGACTTCTTTTTCTTCTTCAAGGCCAAGGGACCAGTCGGGGGCAGATCTTCAATACCCGAGAGGGAAGGGGGAGGCGGGGCGAGATGGAAGATTAGAGCACACCGCAGAGAATGGGGTGCCCTTCACCCCACCAGAAGTCGCAACCCCCCCACCAGAAGCAGGCAGCGAGTCCTTGGCACCCCCTGCCAGGGCGTTCTCCTTAAGCAGATCTCGATCTTCAGGCGAAAGTCCATCCCACTCCGACTGGGTAAAGCGATGATCATTGCCATGTAGAGAATCATCCTGCAGTCCATCATCGTCCTTGCCCTTGTCATCATTGCCCGAGGCTGGTTGCGGGGGAGGAGGAGGGGCGAAACCGGAGCAGCGTCTCCCTCGACCCGGACCCTAAGCCGGAAGCCTCCGGCCGAGGGGAAGACGTCAATGGAGCCGCGGATACAGAAAGGATCCACACACCACACCCGCAGGCGCACTGGACCCAGGACAACCAAAGACTCCTGATCAACCTCGATGGGCTTACCAATGAGAACACCAAAGGCCATGAAGAAAGCAGTGGAACGGAGAGCAGGAGGGACGTCATCAACTAGGACCCAAGCTTCAGACAGAGAAGAGATCGACTTAGATCCATTAGATGCAGCCTTGACAGACACGACCAATTGGTTGAGGGGAAGCGTGAAGCTGGTGCAGGAGGAGATCATCCGAAGGCTATCTTTGGAGGGGAATGTCGCAGCGAACTCAAAATCCGACAACTGGCGAATTTGCCAATCCCAACCTCCATCGTCCCACAGCCGGAGCTCGTCGAGAAGGATCTGGGGGGTAATGCGCTTGGCCTAGACAGTAATGATGCCGGAGTTGGAGAGCGCTGGGATAGGAACAACAACAGGGACCTCACGACTATGGCGAAAAAGGAGCAGCCAGGAAGACCAATGCCGTAGTGAACAAAGCCTGGGGGTTTGGAGCGATTCTGGCAATCTACCGTGAGGTGACCGTCTTCTCTACAGATAAGACAGAAAGGAGGGTTTTGGCAGCGAGATTGGAAATGCACAGGGCGGTGACAAGCGAAGCAGGTGAGGGTTGGGTTGGCTACATGAGACTGGGGAGGAATGCGCGCAGAGCCAAGAGGGGGTGGGGGAAGGATGCCATCACCAGCAGCAGGACCAAAAGCATATCCGCCGCCCCGGCCAGCGCCAGCGGCAGCGGGCCGGCGGGCCGGCGCCCCCGGAGCACCACGAGGCACGAACCGCGCCACCCCCCCCCAGGAGCCGTCGGAGCCCGCAGCAGGCCAACCCTCTGGGGTGCAGCACCATGCAGAGGGGGCGCCGAATTCGGGCTAGTAGAACCAGCCCTACTAGCCGCGGCCGCCACCTTCCATGGATCTGCAGAGGCCACCGCAGAACTAGCCCGAGGTGCCGAGGGCCCGGTCGCCACCGAACCAGAGCCGAGCGAGGGGGCGTCACCCTTCGCCGACGCCACCCCCGCGGCCGGAGCACGCGCCGCCTGGAGCTTGGAGCGCAGAGCGGCCTCATACTCCAGATCAACCTCCTCTCCAACCGAGCCCTCCCTCCTCCGCTTCTGGCCGGAGACGGCCTCGCTGGAGGACCCGCGCGAGCGGTCCATCGCAACCACCGCCGCGAACGAGAGAGAAAGGGGAGGAGGAGGAGTAGATCTAGAGAAGACACGAATGGGGGAGCGGTGACGGCGCAGGTCAGAGGAGGACGCAGGAAACCCTAAGAATTGGGGGGGGCGAACCCTTCTGCACCCATAAATATCCGGGCCGCGCCAGGCCGGGGCCAATAGGTTGGGCTGAAGGGGGAGCGAGGGAGTGGGCCTGGGCCACCCGCGGCCCAGGCACCAAAAGAGGGAGAGGGGGAAAAAACTAACACGCGGTCGAGGGGAGGAATAGCCCCAGGCCCACCAAGCCCATCAGGCGGCCCGGGGGCCCGCGGCCCAGGAACAGAACCCTCCACAGACGCCAGCGCCAGATCTAGGGTTGTCGACGCCGCCGCCGCCGCCGACGAAGACAGCGACGAACCCCCAGGCAGAGCGCATGCAGAGGAGGGCGCCGGAGGGGAGGAGGGAGAGAGCGGGGCCGGCACCACCACGCCGCCCCCACCAGGGCCCAGGATCCCCCGAGCCGGAGACGGAGCAGGAGAACGGCGACGCCTACGGAACACACGCCACCAGCCATCCATCTCCACCCCGGCGAAGGCGGGCCGCCTGCGCCCACCAGGAGCAAACTTCCGGCAACGCCCGGAGCCGATAGGACGGGGAGACCGCACAAAGGCGCCGGGCGGGGGGGGGGGGGGGGGGAATCGGAGTCCGAACCCGAATCTTCGGAGTCGAGCGCCCAAAACCTGTTGGACGGGGGAGGGGCGGGGAGGACAGAGCGAGGCGAGGCCGGCGAGGCGGAGGAGAGGGCGGGGGACGAAGCCACACGTGAGCGGAGGGAGGACGCCAGAGAAGAAGGGGGAAAGGCGAGCCCGACGTCGTCGCCGCCGGGGGGGGGGGGGGGGGGGAAGAGGAGAGAGCCATTTTCCGTACAGTTCCAGTTCCCCTTTTACAGATTCCAGTATGAACTATTCCCTCCGTCCGGAAAAAAAGCTTGTCCGCCAAATAAATGTATCTAACATCAAGTTAGTGCTAGATACATTCATTTGAGGAACAAGTTTGGGACAAATTTTTTTGAACGGAGGGAGTACCTACGAAGGAAAACGAGTGAATTTACACTTTCAAATATGTCTATATATATTTATATGTAGTACGTATTAATAAAATATCTAAAAGGACTTATACTATTTAGGCTAATCGTAATGGGAGTATCATAACTACTATCATCCATGTCAACTATTACACAATTTAGATGAGGTGGCATAGAATTCTGGCTGGGCCTTAGATCACAACCCAATACTAGTCCCGAATAAAGGACTGCTATCGATCGAGAAAAGAACAGAAGCAGGACAGCTGCCGCCGCTGACAAGAAAGAAAGGAAATCCTACCCTGTCGCTGCTGCCGGGCGGCCACCGCCCACGCTGTGTCTCGCCTGGCTGTCCCGTTTGGGCGTTCGGCGTTCGCTGTACCCAGCAGGCCAGCAATCTCCCCCTTCCAGCTATTTCTTCGTTGCTTCCTGAAGCAATTGCCCTGGCGAGGCGTTAGACCTCGTTCGATGTTCCTCTAGTCATGTCTCGAGGAGGAGTAACCCCGGCGCCCTGCGCCCTTTGGCATTCTTTTTTTTTTTTTTTTTTTTTTTGCGTGGAACGCCCTTTGGCATTCTGCTCAGTAGCAGCAACAAAGGCAGCTCACATCTCAGACTCTCTCAATTCCCAAATCCCAATTTGAGGCTTCTCGGAGTTTATTGTGAAAATAAGTCAGAAGTAGGAAAAAAACTCGTTTTGGGCGCATGTAACTTATTTTCACCACCCTCTCGCAATGAGAAAAAGCTGGGCAAGGCGAATTAGTAAATTTACTGAAGCTGGGAGGTACCGACGCACCATCCGCCGCCCGTCCTGCTTCATCAAGATTCGTGCTGCCAGACACTGTATAAGTTGTAAATCGAATCCCTCTGCTATACCAGTCAATACAACTGCATACCTAAGACACAACGGTGCCTGACAACTTTTTGCAGGAGAGAGAGTAAGAGAGAATCGAGAGATGGGCGCTGCATGCATTCTCTGTCTCCATATAAATGACTTGTACTTAATTTCATTCTTATATTTTGCATGGTTGATATATGTTAAACGAAATGTCCATTTTCGAAACCTTTTATATATTTGGAATCATGATGACAAGATCTTCAGAACAAGATCAATCTTGGATATATTTAAACTACTTTTTTATTTTATATATTTCAGTTATCTTTGAAATGACTTTCATAAAACACAAAATTGTTTCGTTGTGAAATGATATTTATTTCACACATTTTAAAAGATGGATTTAGGCTCATCAAAATTTATTTCACTCATTTTCAAAAGATGGATTTAGGTTCATTCAAAATTTATTTCACTCATTTTCAAAATATGGATTTTGGGTCATTCAAAATTTATTTCACACATTTTCAAAACTGATTTCACTCATTTTATCAAACAACCAATTTCACTCATTTGATACAACTGATTTCAGTCGTTTCAATTGAAAGAAAAAACATCTTTTAAAAAATTTCAAAAGCTAATTTCGCTCATTTGATACTCGATGCAAAGACCTGATTTTAATTATTTCAAAAAACCTATTTCACACATTCAAAAAGTTATAAATTCAAAAAACAATTTCACTCGCTTCATAAAACATATTTTGCTCACTTATAAAAATACAATTTCACTTATTTAAAAACATTGGATTCACTGAATAAAAAAAATGTAGTTTACTTATTTTCAGAAAGCTGATTTCAATCATTAAAAGAGCTCATTTCTTTATGTTCAAAAAACCAATTTCACTCATTTGAAGAAACATATTTCACTCCTATGAAGAAAATAATTTTACTCAGTTGTGAAAACATATTTTACTCAGTTGAGAAAACATATTTCGAAATTGATTTCACGCGATGCAAAGAATTGATTTCAAGTATTTCAAAAAACCTATTTCACATAATTCAAAAAGTTATCAATTGAAAAAACAATTTCACTCGCTTCATAGAAAAGATTTCGCTCATTTATAAAAATACAATTTCACTGATTTCAAAATATTGGTTTCACTGAATTTAAAAAATGTATTTCACTTATTTCAAAAACCTAATTTCACTTATTTTAAAAAATATATTTCACTAGTGTCGCATCTCTGAAATACACAAGTTCACGTTGAAATATGTTTTATATGCATGATTGTTTTTCTTCAGAAAACAGTTTCAATCATTTCATTTTGAAAAAAGTGAAATTTAAATTTTCATATGACTGAAATAGAAAATTTTAAACTAGTTTAAATATATTCAAAATTGGTCTTGTTCTACATATCACATGTTCATGAATTTGAATATATATATAAAAAATTCAATAATAGAAAGTTAGTGTTTGAAATATCGTCCATCTAAAACAAAGATAAAATGGATGGATTTGTGTGGGAGAGAGAGAGGAGAGATTCTGCATGCATGCATGCGTACCGTTCTTGTTAAAAGGTACTACATCATTCTGACATTGATTAGACTAAAATAAGAAATACAAGAGAATTTTTGCAATAAATACTTTCATATACACATGCACATGGCCCCATAACTTTGAATGTGGTAGTACCTCATTGGTGGGAAGATCACCGGTAGCTCCCGGCTCAGGTAAAAAACACTTTGTCCACTTAAACCCGAAGGGGTTGCCCTAAAAAAAATTTAAACCCGTTGGGGTATAACGAAATGTCACTATTGTTTGACCATATTACATCAGGAATGCCACTGGCAGGCCCGCGGTCACACCCGACCCCTACGCCGAAGAAAAAACACGCGAACTTCCCCTCCGCAGCGAGCCGCCGATCCCCTTCTGCGCTGCTCCTCGGCGCGGCTCTCTCCGGCGAATCTGCATGGCCGGTGGGTAGCCCCCATCTCCCGCCCTGCTCCTCCCTATCGCGCCGCTCGCTCCCTGTCTCCAGCAGCAGCCGACGCCCCACTCCGGCGGAAGGCCCCCCGTTCCCCCTCCCCACCTCCCAGGCCGTGGCCATGAGCTCGTCCGGTAAGGTGACGATCTTCTCCGCTTCTTTGCAAAATTTTCAGATTTGCTACGTGGTGCTGCTGGTAGTGTGGTTCTGCTTTGGCCTGGATGTAGTAGAGGTACCTTCGAGCATGAGCAGTAGTATAATTTTTGATCTGGATGTGCTTTGTCCTGATTTTGCAAAGTATCTACAGTAGTACTGATGGTTGGTCCCTGGTTGCTGCTATATTTTGTATGTGTAGTGTGGTCTGTTCAGTGTGGGTGATTGGTTTTATATTTGCATTACAACAACAAAAAAATGATGTGTTTATCAAATGCTGAAATACAAAGAAACACATTTATCTCTTTTCTGTTGCTGCTGACCTCAAACATATAGCCATTTGCCTGGATTGAAACATGATCTTCAGTTCTATGGATATGTTTGGTTCGAAATTTTCAGCCCGTTAACTGATTACACCGGAACTTGGAAGCTTCACATGCGTTTGTTTCACATGGCCTGTAATCAGGTCCCATGTAATCCGTTTACATCACAGCTCATGGTCGGTACCGCCCACTCCCTAGCTGAATCGAAAACCGTTACCGGGTCGAGCGAGTCGCTTGAATTTAGGTTCTCCCACGCAGATCCTGGATGCCTGGCAATTTACATGTGCAATTTTGATCTTTTTCATCCATTTGTTTTGGATTTGGACCCAATTTCAAGGTAATGCAGAGTTGCTGTTCAGAAAAGATTTTTCCTAACTGTGTTCTAAACCGAACATTGCACTGTACTTGTAAACCGTTACATTGCAAAACAAACAAAGTTGAGTTTTCCCACTCTTTTTCCATTACCAGTATATTCTGATTCAACTACGATTTTTGTTACGATTTCTCATGAGTTATGCAACATAGCTTGACTTCTGTTGCCTTGAAACTGTTTTTTTCCCCTTAGTTTCTCGCCCGGGAAGTCAGCCAATCCTGGCTCCACCTCTGCGTCAAGGTGATGACGGACGAGCAGATGGAGGTGCTCCGGAAGCAGATCTCCATCTATGCCACAATCTGCGAGCAGCTCGTCGAGATGCACTGTGCCCTCACCGCGCACCAGGACTCCATTGCAGGTATGCACTCCCGCACTCCCGGAAGCAGATCTTTCTCAAGGACGTAGCGTTGTTTCTTTCTGAGTAAAATTATACTTTGTTATGAGCTGATGGAATAGGTAGTATGATGATTAGGATCTGTTTATCCATTTTACCAGTTTCTTGGTGAGAATGCTGCTTTTAGCTGTTTGCCAATTCATGCATGAGCAAGCCCCACACATTGCTATTGCTGGTCAGTGCGTTGTTTTTGACTGGTGATGAAAGCACGATTTGACTCTGTTCATGCTAGTAGATGCTTAGTCGTGGATGTACCATCCTTTGAGATTATCTGGTGTTGTTATAGATTGGTTGATGATTGTGGTGGTAATGCAGGGGACCGGTGGTAAGATGTGGTTCATGGTGTGTCATCCAGGGGCGGACGCATGTTGTGGCGAGTGGGGGCCCAGGACCCCGCTCGATTCATCGTCCTCTTCGTACTACGCCCCGATGCTAGCGAGCAGGCCCCCGGTCGGGCTATAGCAGGTGCCCCCACTCCCTTCCAGTTCGGCCTTTCTGTAAAGCCCAATACAAAAAGCTAATCAAGAAAAAAATTCAAGGCTGAAGGCGTGCGTCTACCCTGCTGCCGCCTGCCGCTTCGACTCTGGGAGCTCACAATTAATAGCGAGAAAAACGAAGAGGCGAGCCCTCGGCCGCCGCTTGGTTGGACCATTGGTGGATCGCGGCTTGGCGGGTGCCAGTCCTGTGCCATCCGGTCGCCGGCCACCGGCGGCGCCACCGTCGACGGGTGTACAGCAGCAACGGATGAACGGAGCATCCTCAGCAACTCATCTCTAATCAGGTCTGTAGCACCTCCTCATCTCCTTATCCCAAACGACTACAGAGATACTTCTTAGTTCTTTATTTTGCTTGCTGTTGCCTGACTACACTCTGGTCCTTATTCTTCAGTTGATTCCTTGGTTTATCTCATATCAAATCAAATGAAAACTTGCGGTTCGTACTAGTACAGTAGTACTACTCTATCAGACATGTAGCCATGTACTGTTGGTTCTACCAAAAAATTATAGGATTAGTGTGACACACTACTTGTACTTGGAAAATTTCTATGGAATTCAATCTGGCATGCCATTCTACTACTAGTACTTTTGCTGGCCTGCTAGTCTGCTCCACTAGAATGTTTTGTATCTGAACTTTTACAATTTGTGCTTCCATTATTTGATAGGGAAGAAAAGGGAAGATAATGGAGAAGTATTTGATAAAGAAATCAGCAAATGCCAACACCACCACCCAGCCCCAGGGGGCTATCACCAGCAACAATTCAAGTGGCAGTAGTAATGCATCAAGACCTGCAGGAAAACATAATTCTGCTGTGCCTGAACTAGTTGATTTGAATAAGCTCCCTCGGGATCCAGCTAAAAGGAAGCGAATGGCAGATTATCACCCCAACCAACGTGACGAGATAAGAAGGAAGTATTTGATTTGGGGACCTAATCAGCCCCGCAAATTGGAATTTCCATACAGGGAGATTGGGAAGAAGAAAAAGAAGAGGAGATTCAATCCGGATTGGTATGATGATTATGCTTATTGGCTAGAGTACAGCGAGAAGGAGCACAAAGCCTATTGCTTATGCTGCTATTTGTTTAGGGACAACATTAAAGACAACCACCATGGGCACGATGCATTTGTAGTAGAAGGTTTCAACTGTTGGAACAAGACAGAGAGATTTGTAACTCACGTCGGTGATCGTAACAGCTTTCACAACAGAGCACTCTAGGATTGCGAGGATCTATTAAAGCAAGATCAATCAATCCCTGCAGCCTGGAATAGACAAAGCCAAACTGAAAAGAATGAGCATCTCATCAGGTTAAATGCCGCAATTGATGTTTGTCGATACTTGTTGCATCAGGGACAACCTTTCCGTGGCCATGATGAATCTAAAGATTCTGAAAATAAAGGAAATTACCTTGAGTTGATGGACTACAGTATTAAGCAAAATGATGTTGTTGCTAAGGCATTCAAGAATGCTCCAAATAATAATCAAATGTTGTCTCCCAAAATTCAGAGAGATATTACCGAGTGCTTTGCAAAAGAAGTACTAGGCCATGTGATGAAAGAAATTGGTAATGGTGTGTTCAGCTTATTAGTTGATGAGTGTAGGGATGTTTCCGACAAAGAACAAATGGCGGTTGTTCTCCGATATCTTGATAAGTGTGGACTGGTCCAAGAGAAGTTTGTTGGTGTTGTTCATGTGGAGGAGACAACATCTTCTTATCTCAAGTCTTGCATAGATTTATTATTTTCACAACTTGGGCTGAATCTTGAACAAGTTAGAGGCCAAGGTTACGATGGAGCAAGTAATATGTCTGGTGAGTTTAATGGTTTGCAAGCTAAAATTATGAATGAGAACAAATCAGCATATTATGTACATTGTTTTGCTCATAAACTCAACTTGGTTGTTGTGGCTATTGCAAAGAAGATATTCGAGGTCGGAGATTTCTTTGATATGGTTTCAGTTTTGCTGAATGTCGTGGGCGCGTCTTGCAAGAGAAAAGACCAACTTCGTGAGCATCACCAAGAAGAAGTGAGAAAAGCAATAGGATGTGGAGAGATTGCTACGGGGACTGGACTGAATCAAGAATTATCTCTTCAAAGACCAGGTGACACTCGATGGAACTCCCATTATAAAACATTGTTGGGTTTGTCAAAGATGTTCTCGTCGGTGGTTAAAGTTCTAGAATATGTTGAGAAAGATGGCACAGATACTGGAAAGAGGCGTCAAGCTAGAGGTCTTCTCAAATATTTCCAGACTTTTGATTCTGCATTTTTCTTACATATGATGATGATGATATTAGCTTTAACAAATGGACTATCAAAAACCTTACAGAGAAAGGATAAAGACATTGTAAATGCTATTTCAGATGTGGAATCAACTAAACGGGAGTTAGAAAAGCTCAGAACCAATGAAGGGTGGGATTCTCTTATGAGGAAGGTATACTGTTTCTGTGAGAAACATGACATTCCAGTACTGGACATGGAAGACGCCTATGTTAACCCAAAGAAGCCAAGACAAAAGACCGGTATTAACAATGAACATTATTACCGTGTTGACTGTTTCTTTGCTGTTCTGGATCTGTTAGGAGAAGAGTTTAATGACAGATTTAATGAGGTAAATTCTGAGTTGCTTCTATGCATGTCTGCTTTGAGCCCAAGTGATTTATTTTCTCGTTTTGACAAGGCGAAGTTGCTGAAATTAGCTAAGCATTATCCCGATGACTTTAATCACCAAGATATGGTGACTCTTGAGCATGAACTTGGTCTCTACATAGATAATATACTCCATGATACAAGGTTTTCTAGCTTGGACAAAATAGGTGATCTAGCTAAACTGATGGTGGATACAAGGAAGCACCTCTCCTATCCTTTGGTATATCGGCTTTTGAAGCTAGCTTTGACTCTTCCTGTTGCCACTGCCACTGTTGAGAGGTTTTTCAGCTATGAAGATTGTGAAGAATGCTTTGCGTAACAAAATTGGTGATGATTATTTGAGCCATAGCCTAATTTGCTTTGTGGAAAAGGGACTGCTGGACGAAATTACTAATGAAGTGATTGTTGATCGTTTTCATAAGATGAAAGATCGTCGTGGGAAGAACGAAATGTAAAGATCCAATGCCATACACCTTTTGTGTGTTTACCATCTCCATTTGTATTTTAATGGCTAATACTAATATGTGTTTTTTCTTCGCAGATAACGGCATTTATATTAGAAATGAATATTCTCTTTTGCAAAGCATGAACTGTTGGGATATGAAGTCTTTTTGTAGGCTCTGATCACCTTAGTGTTAACTTGTTGTGTTACTATTGTCTATTGGATAATGTATCTTTTTCGAACTTGGATGAAATATGTTATGACTTGCAAGAAAATTGCTAAATATAGCATATTTACATGTTTATAAGCCTATGTGTAAACATGTTCGAGAGTTTTCTATCGCTGTGTGCCCCCAGTCGGTTTTTCTCCTGGGTCCGCCCCTGGTGTCATCTTCTATCATTAATTATGCAGGGTCCTGTTAATGTGTCTTACTCCCTCCGTCCGAAAATACTTGTCATCAAACTGGATAAAAGGTGATGTATCTAGATGTATTTTAGTTCTAATGGTTCATGGAGGTCACATAGACAGACCTATGGCAAGAGTTGTTTTAGATAGGCTCCTGAACTACAGTTTGCTGAGCCTCTGCACATCCTCAATTTTTCTCTTGGTCTATTCTACTGTAGCAGTTAGTTTATTTTCTTTGTAGTCAACTAAAATCTCTTATTTTTTCAGGTATGAGTCTTGGTAATCTGTACTGTAATCCTCTAATGGTTCATGGAGGTCACAAGATCACCGCGAGGCAGCGATGGACACCAACCCAGATGCAGCTGCAGATCCTCGAGAGCATCTTCGACCAATGTAATGGAACACCAAGCAAGCAGAAGATAAAAGACATCACAGCGGAGCTCTCGCAGCACGGCCAGATCTTGGAGACCAACGTCTACAACTGGTTCCAGAACAGACGTGCACGCTCGAAGCGGAAGCAGGCAGCTTCTTCTCTACCAAATAACGCCGAATCCGAAGCCGAGGGGGATGAGGAGTCCCTGACCGACAAGAATCCTAGATCAGACGGGTCACAGCAGGAGAACATGGCTGTGAGAGCTCACAACCCTGAGAGGATCTCAGAGATGCACCGCCACTTCGACGCAGCAGAGCGTGAGCAGGTCCGTGGTCCGTGGTCCAGCAACGACGCCTCAAGGTCGTAGGGTGGTCTGGTCCAGATGTCCTTCTATGAGAATGTCTATGTTGAATCCAAGTATGTTGAGCAAACACCATATCTCAGTATAACTCCACTGAAAAACCCCACTGAAAGTATTCTGGATCAAGATAGCCCTGCCAAAAGAAAACAAGTTCAATATTGTGTTGCATGGAACAGCAGTAACTAGATCATGGTGAGTGCAGTTCTTGCTACATTGCTAGGTGTAATAAGACTTACTGGAGTACCCTCAACAACAGTGGAGATATGAGCTGGCAATGTTCCTTCCACATCCGGAACCGGAGCAATCCTATTTCTGTGCAAAATTCATTTGAGCCTTGCAGAGAATCTTCCTGTGCTCGTTTGATTGCAACGGTTGCTCCATCATCTAGATTTCCTTTATGGATTTTCCCATAACCTCCTTGACCAATTTCAGCTGAATCATTGAAATTATTTGTTGCTGTAGCCATTTCTTCCAACGTGAAAGATCTCACACCATCAACCTTGACAGAAAACCTCAACAGTACTGCAAAATTATCTACTTCTTTAAGTTGTTGTAGATTGAATTTAATGTCTACTGTAACTTTAAAGTTTACTTTGCTGTAGAGTTGAAACATATCAGATGTTGTCTCTTTAGAACTCGGATCTAATGTATTTGGATGAGGCTGATATAATATATTCACAGTTTAAATCCAGTTTCCAGTATTACAGAAAGACTGATCGAGTAGCTTCCGACTAAAAAAAATGATGCTCCTATATGTTACTACTTTTTTGACGGGTTCCTATATGTTACTACTACTCCCTCTGTCCGAAAATACTTGTCATCAAAATGGATAAAAATGGATGTATCTAGAACTAAAATACGTCTAGATACGTCCCTTTTTATTCATTTTGATGACAAGTATTTCCGGACGGAGGGAGTAGTTACCAGATAAAGCAGCAAGGCATTTCTAATTTGTCAGACAGCAAGGTTTTTATGTGTAGCACATAAAAACTGTTAAAGGAATATACTGACTTACATGAAGGCCTTGAAACTGTTCATGTTTTGAACGTCTTCTCAAATGTAGAAAGCAAAGAAACTACAATAGCAGCAATAATTGTTCCTGCCAAAATCCCAGCTAGTGTGCCCTTTTTTAAACCCGATGACACCGCTCTTGGAAATTCTGTGAAAAAATAAAGTGAAAAAAAGGGCAAAACAACAAGTGGATCATAAAGCTGGATGGAGTATTAAAGTACCAGTATAAAAAAATGAGACCAACCCAAGGGCTAATCTTCGTTGGCATTTTTTTATAGGAGAAACTCCACGAGCACCACCCGTCCTCTTAAAGTACCAGTATGAAACAGCGTGTAGTGAATTTTAAAGTAAGAAAAAGTATGTTCTGCTCCTCCTTAAGTTAGTATGCCCTTTCGAAAGATCTTGGCAATTTTCCATTTCTGTGGTTGGTTCCTCCCATCTCTTAGGAGAGTTTGGGTTCCCATGAAGCCTAGGAAACATATATTAGGGTATGGATCGTAAATTCCCCAATCCCCCTTAACTTGGTGAGCCCCTTGTGAAGGAACCCCTCTTTGAGAAATTCTAGGGATATGAACAAGGATAGTCGCACTTTCAAATTATGTTGTTAAGGAAATTACCTTATAAAATTCCTCAAACAAAAAAACCTTATAAAAAAACACAATAAAAAATCATGGCATTCAGGCTGGAAGAAGACAAAGAAATAACTAAGAATCATTATGTTGTGTGCAATAGTTTATCAATTTTTAACATAATAACACTAAACTCGTATGAACTATATAGCGCATATTCCATATGCTAGGAGAATCAAATTAATAATTCATGGATTTATGATTCTACTAGCATATAAAACAGCCACAGAAGCTCTGCTGATATCCCGTCACCTGTCTTGGCAAAATAAATTTACGTAAGGATCACGCATTTCAACCATTTATTTAATATGGTAGAATTATGAATGGCATCCTTTGGTGCCACCAAAGGATGCCATTCATAATTCTACCATATTAAATAAATGGTTGAAATGCGTGATCCTTACGTAAATTTATTTTGCCAAGACAGGTGACGGGATATCAGCAGAGCTTCTGTGGCTGTTTTATATGCTAGTAGAATCATAAATCCATGAATTATTAATTTGATTCTCCTAGCATATGGAATATGCGCTATATAGTTCATACGAGTTTAGTGTTATTATGTTAAAAATTGATAAACTATTGCACACAACATAATGATTCTTAGTTATTTCTTTGTCTTCTTCCAGCCTGAATGCCATGATTTTTTATTGTGTTTTTTTATAAGGTTTTTTTGTTTGAGGAATTTTATAAGGTAATTTCCTTAACAACATAATTTGAAAGTGCGACTATCCTTGTTCATATCCCTAGAATTTCTCAAAGAGGGGTTCCTTCACAAGGGGCTCACCAAGTTAAGGGGGATTGGGGAATTTACGATCCATACCCTAATATATGTTTCCTAGGCTTCATGGGAACCCAAACTCTCCTAAGAGATGGGAGGAACCAACCACAAAAATGGAAAATTGCCAAGATCTTTCGAAAGGGCATACTAACTTAAGGAGGAGCCAGAACATACTTTTTCTTACTTTAAAATTCACTACACGCTGTTTCATACTGGTACTTTAAGAGGACGGGTGGTGCTCGTGGAGTTTCTCCTATAAAAAAATGCCAACGAAGATTAGCCCTTGGGTTGGTCTCATTTTTTTATACTGGTACTTTAATACTCCATCCAGCTTTATGATCCACTTGTTGTTTTGCCCTTTTTTTCACTTTATTTTTTCACAGAATTTCCAAGAGCGGTGTCATCGGGTTTAAAAAAGGGCACACTAGCTGGGATTTTGGCAGGAACAATTATTGCTGCTATTGTAGTTTCTTTGCTTTCTACATTTGAGAAGACGTTCAAAACATGAACAGTTTCAAGGCCTTCATGTAAGTCAGTATATTCCTTTAACAGTTTTTATGTGCTACACATAAAAACCTTGCTGTCTGACAAATTAGAAATGCCTTGCTGCTTTATCTGGTAACTACTCCCTCCGTCCGGAAATACTTGTCATCAAAATGAATAAAAAGGGACGTATCTAGACGTATTTTAGTTCTAGATACATCCATTTTTATCCATTTTGATGACAAGTATTTTCGGACAGAGGGAGTAGTAGTAACATATAGGAACCCGTCAAAAAAGTAGTAACATATAGGAGCATCATTTTTTTTAGTCGGAAGCTACTCGATCAGTCTTTCTGTAATACTGGAAACTGGATTTAAACTGTGAATATATTATATCAGCCTCATCCAAATACATTAGATCCGAGTTCTAAAGAGACAACATCTGATATGTTTCAACTCTACAGCAAAGTAAACTTTAAAGTTACAGTAGACATTAAATTCAATCTACAACAACTTAAAGAAGTAGATAATTTTGCAGTACTGTTGAGGTTTTCTGTCAAGGTTGATGGTGTGAGATCTTTCACGTTGGAAGAAATGGCTACAGCAACAAATAATTTCAATGATTCAGCTGAAATTGGTCAAGGAGGTTATGGGAAAATCCATAAAGGAAATCTAGATGATGGAGCAACCGTTGCAATCAAACGAGCACAGGAAGATTCTCTGCAAGGCTCAAATGAATTTTGCACAGAAATAGGATTGCTCCGGTTCCGGATGTGGAAGGAACATTGCCAGCTCATATCTCCACTGTTGTTGAGGGTACTCCAGTAAGTCTTATTACACCTAGCAATGTAGCAAGAACTGCACTCACCATGATCTAGTTACTGCTGTTCCATGCAACACAATATTGAACTTGTTTTCTTTTGGCAGGGCTATCTTGATCCAGAATACTTTCAGTGGGGTTTTTCAGTGGAGTTATACTGAGATATGGTGTTTGCTCAACATACTTGGATTCAACATAGACATTCTCATAGAAGGACATCTGGACCAGACCACCCTACGACCTTGAGGCGTCGTTGCTGGACCACGGACCACGGACCTGCTCACGCTCTGCTGCGTCGAAGTGGCGGTGCATCTCTGAGATCCTCTCAGGGTTGTGAGCTCTCACAGCCATGTTCTCCTGCTGTGACCCGTCTGATCTAGGATTCTTGTCGGTCAGGGACTCCTCATCCCCCTCGGCTTCGGATTCGGCGTTATTTGGTAGAGAAGAAGCTGCCTGCTTCCGCTTCGAGCGTGCACGTCTGTTCTGGAACCAGTTGTAGACGTTGGTCTCCAAGATCTGGCCGTGCTGCGAGAGCTCCGCTGTGATGTCTTTTATCTTCTGCTTGCTTGGTGTTCCATTACATTGGTCGAAGATGCTCTCGAGGATCTGCAGCTGCATCTGGGTTGGTGTCCATCGCTGCCTCGCGGTGATCTTGTGACCTCCATGAACCATTAGAGGATTACAGTACAGATTACCAAGACTCATACCTGAAAAAATAAGAGATTTTAGTTGACTACAAAGAAAATAAACTAACTGCTACAGTAGAATAGACCAAGAGAAAAATTGAGGATGTGCAGAGGCTCAGCAAACTGTAGTTCAGGAGCCTATCTAAAACAACTCTTGCCATAGGTCTGTCTATGTGACCTCCATGAACCATTAGAACTAAAATACATCTAGATACATCACCTTTTATCCAGTTTGATGACAAGTATTTTCGGACGGAGGGAGTAAGACACATTAACAGGACCCTGCATAATTAATGATAGAAGATGACACCAGGGGCGGACCCAGGAGAAAAACCGACTGGGGGCACACAGCGATAGAAAACTCTCGAACATGTTTACACATAGGCTTATAAACATGTAAATATGCTATATTTAGCAATTTTCTTGCAAGTCATAACATATTTCATCCAAGTTCGAAAAAGATACATTATCCAATAGACAATAGTAACACAACAAGTTAACACTAAGGTGATCAGAGCCTACAAAAAGACTTCATATCCCAACAGTTCATGCTTTGCAAAAGAGAATATTCATTTCTAATATAAATGCCGTTATCTGCGAAGAAAAAACACATATTAGTATTAGCCATTAAAATACAAATGGAGATGGTAAACACACAAAAGGTGTATGGCATTGGATCTTTACATTTCGTTCTTCCCACGACGATCTTTCATCTTATGGAAAACGATCAACAATCACTTCATTAGTAATTTCGTCCAGCAGTCCCTTTTCCACAAAGCAAATTAGGCTATGGCTCAAATAATCATCACCAATTTTGTTACGCAAAGCATTCTTCACAATCTTCATAGCTGAAAAACCTCTCAACAGTGGCAGTGGCAACAGGAAGAGTCAAAGCTAGCTTCAAAAGCCGATATACCAAAGGATAGGAGAGGTGCTTCCTTGTATCCACCATCAGTTTAGCTAGATCACCTATTTTGTCCAAGCTAGAAAACCTTGTATCATGGAGTATATTATCTATGTAGAGACCAAGTTCATGCTCAAGAGTCACCATATCTTGGTGATTAAAGTCATCGGGATAATGCTTAGCTAATTTCAGCAACTTCGCCTTGTCAAAACGAGAAAATAAATCACTTGGGCTCAAAGCAGACATGCATAGAAGCAACTCAGAATTTACCTCATTAAATCTGTCATTAAACTCTTCTCCTAACAGATCCAGAACAGCAAAGAAACAGTCAACACGGTAATAATGTTCATTGTTAATGCCGGTCTTTTGTCGTGGCTTCTTTGGGTTAACATAGGCATCTTCCATGTCAAGCACTGGAATGTCATGCTTCTCACAAAAACAACATACCTTCTTCATAAGAGAATCCCACCCCTCATTGGTTCTGAGCTTTTCTAACTCTCGTTTAGTTGATTCCACATCTGAAATAGCATTTACAATGTCTTTATTCCTTTCTCTGTAAGGTTTTTGACAGCCCATTTGTTAAAGCTAATATCATCATCATCATGTGTAAGAAAAATGCAGAATCAAAGGTCTGGAAATATTTGAGAAGACCTCTAGCTTGCCGCCTCTTTCCGGTATCTGTGCCATCTTTCTCGACATATTCTAGTACTTTAACCACCGATGAGAACATCTTGGACAAACCCAACAGTGTTTTATAATGGGAGTTCCATCGAGTGTCACCTGGTCTTTGAAGAGATAATTCTTGATTCAGTCCAGTCCCCGTAGCAATCTCTCCACATCCTATTGCTTTTCTCACTTCTTCTTGGTGATGCTCACGAAGTTGGTCTTTTCTCTTGCAAGACGCGCCCACGACATTCAGCAAAACTGAAACCATATCAAAGAAATCTCCGACCTCGAATATCTTCTTTGCAATAGCCACAACAACCAAGTTGAGTTTATGAGCAAAACAATGTACATAATATGCTGATTTGTTTTCATTCATAATTTTAGCTTGCAAACCATTAAACTCACCAGACATATTACTTGCTCCATCGTAATCTTGGCCTCTAACTTGTTCAAGATTCAGCCCAAGTTGTGAAAATAATAAATCTATGCAAGACTTGAGATAAGAAGCTGTTGTCTCCTCCACATGAACAACACCAACAAACTTCTCTTGGACCAGTCCACACTTATCAAGATATCGGAGAACAACCGCCATTTGTTCTTTGTCGGAAACATCCCTACACTCATCAACTAATAAGCTGAACACACCATTACCAATTTCTTTCATCACATGCCCTAGTACTTCTTTTGCAAAGCACTCGGTAATATCTCTCTGAATTTTGGGAGACAACATTTGATTATTATTTGGAGCATTCTTGAATGCCTTAGCAACAACATCATTTTGCTTAATAGTGTAGTCCATCAACTCAAGGTAATTTCCTTTATTTTCAGAATCTTTAGATTCATCATGGCCACGGAAAGGTTGTCCCTGATGCAACAAGTATCGACAAACATCAATTGCGGCATTTAACCTGATGAGATGCTCATTCTTTTCAGTTTGGCTTTGTCTATTCCAGGCTGCAGGGATTGATTGATCTTGCTTTAATAGATCCTCGCAATCCTTGAGTGCTCTGTTGTGAAAGCTGTTACGATCACCGACGTGAGTTACAAATCTCTCTGTCTTGTTCCAACAGTTGAAACCTTCTACTACAAATGCATCATGCCCATGGTGGTTGTCTTTAATGTTGTCCCTAAACAAATAGCAGCATAAGCAATAGGCTTTGTGCTCCTTCTCGCTGTACTCTAGCCAATAAGCATAATCATCATACCAATCCGGATTGAATCTCCTCTTCTTTTTCTTCTTCCCAATCTCCCTGTATGGAAATTCCAACTTGCGGGGCTGATTAGGTCCCCAAATCAAATACTTCCTTCTTATCTCATCACGTTGGTTGGGGTGATAATCTGCCATTCGCTTCCTTTTAGCTGGATCGCGAGGGAGCTTATTCAAATCAACTAGTTCAGGCACAGCAGAATTATGTTTTGCTGCAGGTCTTGATGCATTACTACTGCCACTTGAATTGTTGCTGGTGATAGCCCCCTGGGGCTGGGTGGTGGTGTTGGCATTTGCTGATTTCTTTATCAAATACTTCTCCATTATCTTCCCTTCTCTTCCCTATCAAATAATGGAAGCACAAATTGTAAAAGTTCAGATACAAAACATTCTAGTGGAGCAGACTAGCAGGCCAGCAAAAGTACTAGTAGTAGAATGGCATGCCAGATTGAATTCCATAGAAATTTTCCAAGTACAAGTAGTGTGTCACACTAATCCTATAATTTTTTGGTAGAACCAACAGTACATGGCTACATGTCTGATAGAGTAGTACTACTGTACTAGTACGAACCGCAAGTTTTCATTTGATTTGATATGAGATAAACCAAGGAATCAACTGAAGAATAAGGACCAGAGTGTAGTCAGGCAACAGCAAGCAAAATAAAGAACTAAGAAGTATCTCTGTAGTCGTTTGGGATAAGGAGATGAGGAGGTGCTACAGACCTGATTAGAGATGAGTTGCTGAGGATGCTCCGTTCATCCGTTGCTGCTGTACACCCGTCGACGGTGGCGCCGCCGGTGGCCGGCGACCGGATGGCACAGGACTGGCACCCGCCAAGCCGCGATCCACCAATGGTCCAACCAAGCGGCGGCCGAGGGCTCGCCTCTTCGTTTTTCTCGCTATTAATTGTGAGCTCCCAGAGTCGAAGCGGCAGGCGGCAGCAGGGTAGACGCACGCCTTCAGCCTTGAATTTTTTTCTTGATTAGCTTTTTGTATTGGGCTTTACAGAAAGGCCGAACTGGAAGGGAGTGGGGGCACCTGCTATAGCCCGACCGGGGGCCTGCTCGCTAGCATCGGGACGTAGTACGAAGAGGACGATGAATCGAGCGGGGTCCTGGGCCCCCACTCGCCACAACATGCGTCCGCCCCTGTGTTTAGTAACACAAGAAAGGCAGAACCAAATTATATTTAAGCAACATTTAAGTACACTACTGAATTTTGTAGCATTACTAAATATTCTCAGACGAGCAAAACTAACGTAGTCATCACACAACCAGCATCGGATATTCTCTGAAAGAAACCAGAACACATTCTGAAATAAAGTAATTCTCTACGCCAAAGAAGTCTCATTGGGTATATAAAATGTGCCATATTTTCAAACTAGGCGTCTCTGCTAATTTTGGAGGAAGAGGTCCAGATAAATTATTGGTATCCACAAGCCTGCACAGCAAAGTTAACAACATGAAACAATTTTAAACACAACCCATGCTGCAGACTGCATAACAGGGAGAAAGAAAAGGCCGAACTCAAAATAGAAGCAGTGGTCCACTTACAGATGAAGGAGCTAAGGCAATGTGGACAACTCAGATGGAATTTGCCCACTTAATGAATTATTGTTCATGTAACTAAAGGTCAAAAGGTGAGTCAAGGTTAAAATGATGCTTAAATAAGAGGCAACGTCGGAATGAAAGTGAGAATATTGTTGAACTTACAGATGCTCCAGGCTTTTTAAATTAGCAAACGACATAGGTATGGGTCCAGATAATTGATTTTGGTCGATTTGTAATCTGTTTAAGTTCTTGAGATAGCCAATCTCATCTGGTAGGGAACCGGATAGTTGATTACCATTCAAAGCTCTGCAAAAAATGAGGTAGTAACAATGAAGATTCTTATGAATATTTATTACTTGTATCTAGAGATATTGTACTCATCTTCCACACTATAATTGAAGAACACATTTATCTCTCGACAAAAGGGGATGTAGAAGGGTAAGAAATGTAACCCACACAACAAATGTTGCCACAAGACGAGGAAAAACGCACACCAAATATTGCCACAAGATGAAAAAAATATCAAAGATCTGCTACACTAACTAAGACAAGGTAATAATCAGATATATACGAAACTGCATAGGAACTCATGTGCATATATATTTGAGAGAAAATATGCATTTGACAGTTTTGTACTACGTCCAAAGCCATGTTGTTTAAGCCCAATTACTGCAGCCTTTAGATAAAAAATTTAGAATTGAACCACTGTGCTGTCAACATTAAAGAGATGAGACCAAAACACAAATGCTAACCCCAAATGCTGGATCAGATACATGGGCCTCTATTTATTTTGCTGGAAAATGATATAAATGTTCTGTCATTTTCAACATGCAGGGTTCGGTGCTTAAACTTCTGTGGCTTGACAAGACAAACAGTACCATTGGTCCATGTCCACACTGACAAAGGAGTACAAAAGTTAGCTTGGATAAGAGGAAATATCGAAGAAGAAAACACGTTTTCTTTTTCAGGTAATATTGAAAAACACTTGAACGCAGTAAATTCAGTTAGAAATTTTAATTGTTAATCAAATAGTAATACTTACAACTTGTTCAGCTGACTCTGTCTGGTTTTAAAAATGAACCGAGTATGCGGGGCCCGTAGGTCAGTGGCTGCAAGGAAACCGGGCCTGTCTGGTCGGTTAATCACCGATTCGTGGGAAAGCCGAGGGGTGCGGGGTAAGGAGCCTTGCCGGTGGTTGCCGGCGGTGAACGGCGGCGGTTCTCACGGCAGGAGTAGCGGGTCCTGGACGAGGGCTTCTTCTCTACACCAGGGCTGTACCTCGTCGTTGGTAGGGACGGATGGAGCGGCGGAGGCGACGTGGCCGTACGGCGACGGCGAAGGAGTTCGTCGGGGCGCCCGCCGGAGCCGTTCCCAGGAGGTTAGTGAGCTCGCGCCAGTGCCGTGGAGAGGAAGAACCGGATGGGTATTGGGTAATCGGCCACGCCGACGGACTGGACCTCATACGGGTGGCGGAGTCATGTGCTGGAGCTGGACGCCTGGACGCGGCCGGTCTCACTCAGGTGGAATCGGGCACGGCTTGAGGTGCAGACGCGAGGCAGGGATGGTGTCCACGCATGAGGTGAGCACGGGGGCTCTCAGTCCGGGCCGGTGACGATCACATCGTCCGCTCGGTGCGCGGCGTCCACCGCGGAGAGAGGGACGCGGCTGTCGACTCCTGGCGACGGAGGCAAGCTCCAAGACCCGGGAGGAGGTCGAGGCTCAGACCAGCGATGGAGGAGGGTGCCGGGACGCCGTTAGCCAGCGTGCAGCGTGCGGACACGGAGTGGTTTGCATGCGCGCTGGACTCGTGCGCAAAGCAGAGGAAGAGGCACTCGGATAAGGGCATGCCGGAGCTCCCTCAGGTGCTCCAGGAGCACGGTGGCGCGGCTAAAATCCAAGGGGGGCAGCAGGGCAAGCGGGAGGGGGGGGGGGGGGGGGGGGGGGGTGAGGGGTGGCTACGGAGCTCAACGCGTCGCGTGCAATGTGCTCGACAGAAAGACTGGCAGCTCGGGAGAAGAAAGGTGGAAGAAGGAGAAGCCTTGCGTGTCCTAGGGGACTCAAATGAGAGTGAGGGATGATTGAAGCTTGACGGGAAGCCTGAGACATGAAGAAATAGACCGGGAAGGGGCCAGGCGAACGCAGCGTGGCGTACATGCTCTCGGGTGAACTGGGCGGCGCTCGGGACGAGCAGAAGCAACACATAGTCGCACCTGACAAGCCACACACACGAGTACGCCGGCGTGTGGTTGTTGGCCACCGGCTTCGGTTGATGAATCGATTCGAAGGCACCCACCCATAGGCTTCACTGGTCAGACACACCGCAGCTCGGCGTCTGATGCGTGGCGAGAGGTTTCAAAAGGCCACGTCAGGCACCATCGAAGCAGCCTCAGCCAAATGGTGTGAGCTAATCTCATTGCAAGGATGCGTGCAAATCATCAGGATATATCACAACAAAAGATCCTCAAAAGAAAGACCAAACGGCCACCAGCACCACCACAAACCAAAATCAACCAGTCACCAGCTTTGTACATAACATTTCTGCAAACATCGACATCATCCAGGTTCCAGGACCCACAATTTACTACAGCGACAGCAAAATAAGACATGGGGCACGGCACTACCATTCAAGACATCAAACAGCCACAGCATCGCATACCAAAATCAACAACTAGCCACCAGCTGTGTGCATCATGCACATCCTCCAAGATCCAGCTAAGTTACTACACGAAGAACAAATTAAGACCCTCTGTCAGCCTGACCCTCTCCACCAAATACATGGACATACCATTACAACCAACTACCTGCGCCTGCTAACTTCTACATCATGCCTCAGACTCCTCTTCACGCAATCATGTTGTTCCATCATCAGCAACAGCAACAGCACCCTTGTCCCCAATGTATCTCATCGCCCGGTACGCCTCATAGATGATGCCAAGCCTGTTTTCATACAAAAGAAGAAATTGTTAACAACAGCCGCATCTAACATGTAGTTGCAAAGTTTATTAAGGGGGGAGGTTACTTACTGGGTGGCCAATTTCATCTGTGTAGACCTGCCACTGAACAGCTCCCTTGATATCTCAGCCAATATACCGTTGTTACTTGATGAATACAACTCAGCTTCAAACACGCCTGTCAAGGTCCTCTGCTGCCCTGGAGTGCTGCCAGGCACATGCTGATGCACATGCATATTAATGTGCCTCTTATAACCCAGCTTGCCTTCTCGAGTCTCCTTGAATTTGTCAATACCAGCCGGATCTCCCCTCGCTTGCCTGGATTCCTGCCCATCTTGCCCGGATCCCTGCCCATCTTGCCCGGATCCCTGCCCATCTTGCCCGGATCCCTGCCCAGCTTGCCCGGATCCCTGCCCAGCTTGCCCGGATCCCTGCACAACAGCTTTCTTCGGCACTGTACCTGTCCTGTCATACCGATAAACACTCCTGAGAGTTTGGTCAGGCGAGTTGAAATACGGCTCCCTCCAGTCATCTCCACCATCTGGTTTGTCGTGAAAGACTGCCTTGTACACCTGAAACTCGGCCACATCCATACGAACACTCTGAAGAACTGTGTGCAGCTTCGTGGTGAGATATTCAGTTGCAGGCAGCGGCATCATAGCCACGTGATAGGGCAGATATTGCAATACCAGGGTCATGGTGATGGAAGTCGCATTTAAAGCCTCAAAGTCTTTCTCCAGAGCATCAAAGTTTGCAGGGAACTGATCATTGATTTGGTACTTTGGCATCATCTCTTTCATCCGCTTCTTCATATCATGGGTCTTGGCTGTCGAAGTGCAGCCCTTTCCTGTCGCAGTAGGAGTGGCACTGATCCAGCATGATATCCTGCTCTGGCTGTATTCCAAGAAATAAACATCCTTGGCTTCGAACTCCCCAGCCCAGCTTCTTCCGGCACGCCACTCATCATAGAGGTGATCGCAGCCAGCAAAGTATATCAACCTCCCATGGAAGATAACTTTCAGCAGCTGATGCATATTGCCCAACACTGAGGTATCCAATTCTACCACATCTCTATATGTGTACTCAGATAGAGGCTTCATTGACTTTGGAGTGCCCACGAAATCCAAGCTGGTGTCTCTCACTTCGGATCTCGCATGAGGAAGTTCCGCCTCTAGGAACTTCACTAACGTCCGCCTCAGCAAATTCACGCTGGTCAAAAAACACAAGGCATGTGACGTTAACATTGATTTGTTGGAACAGGAACTTAAACTGGAAAAAATCTCTCATACGCACACACAAAAAAAAGGTTTTAAAAGAGTTACTCACTCTTGGTTATATTTGAGTCTGTTCACAATCCACAGTGCCAGCTCGACATATCCCATATGGAGGACATCGTCAAACTCAACGAGGAAAATGAAATCTTTACAAGGAATGATTGCCATGGCCCTGACTTGATAGCAGCTCTTCTCTCCTCTCTTCCTGCAGCTGCACGAAAAAAAATTGAAATTCATATCAGATCCTTCCATTTTGGTAGCCGAGTATTCATTCTGGGTTTCTTCAACATGGGCCCACCGTGGCTATTGGGCTAACTGGCTATTAATCAGTGGCTATAGGACAATGTATGACAGAAAGTTGTGATATTTGCAGATGGCTTTGCAAGACTTACTTGAGAAGTAGATCCATGAGCTGGTGCTGCACTTTTTCATCAGGCGTAAGAGGGTTAGCCAGAGCTTGTTGGGGACTACTGGACAGAGCTGCGTTACGAACACCTTGCTGAGGAGATGGCTTCTTTCTTCCCGATGAACGGGCTTGCTGCATACTCGTGATCAGATCCGGGAATGCCTCGCTCACCCGGCCGTTCCTCAGCAGAAGGTGGGGTAAGGGATCGCCTGTCACGGTCGCCGTAGCTAGACATAGTGGCGGTGACGGGGGGCGGCGCGGGGGGGGGGGCGGCCGGGGGGTGGGGGAGGGGGCGGCCGAGGGGAGAGGCAGCGCTCCTGTGCAGTCGAGTGGGATTCGAGAGGGAGAAAGTGAACTCGGGACTCGACAGGGGTGGCGGCGCTGCCGAGCGAGAGAGACAATAGGGTTTTTGTGGCAAGCGTGTACTGTAGTAGGCTAGTAGCCCTCGCGCTGAACGCTCGGCGGGCCGCGGCCCATTAACATGTCGCTCGCCCGTCCGCTTCTCTCTCGCTCGCTCGACTTTGCTCGGTTTTTCTTCGGCTGATGATGCTTTGACAGGCGCGCTAGATTAGCCCCGCGCCGGAAAAAACGACTATCATGGTGTGAAAACATGCATGAAAAATTCATTCTACCATCCGGTGGTAGTTACCCCATATATATATATATACTAAGAAAATTGCCCGTGCGTTGCAACGAGGAACACGCTATTAAAACATTGTCATGGTGTGAAAACATGCATGAAAAAATAAAAGGATTATACTTCCTTCGTTTCAAAATAAGTGTCTCAACTTTATACTAAATTTAGTACAAAGTTGTACTAAGGTTGAGACACTTATTCTGGGACGGATGGAGTATGTGTTTTTACCTCCTCGTCGTATCTGGATTGATGCCTTTTTTTACTATTGTGTACAATGACATGAAAGTGTACATACCATTGCCTAATATCATATCCGCCTTAGGAGTATTGTACATTATATTTTTCATCTATATATCTTCTGTAAGAAGTAAGATCATGGTTCAAATAAAGTTGTTCGCACTGACCATTGCTCATCATGTAATCTCAAAATAATATATGTATAATCGGACTCGTCAAGATAAAGACGAGATGTTGTATTTTATGATGTTATGTTTTCTACACATGCAATGGTAGTTTCCTACGAAAATAATCTCAGTAAACCAACTGAAATAAAAATGAAGGATATTTTACCGGGATCTGATACGAACATCAATAAAAATAGATCAGACCACCATCAATTAACACACACACACATATATGGAATTTTGCTCGATTTTTACTCAACGTGGCAAAACAAAAATTCTGCAAATGAATGATAATTGACGAACTGTTATTAGGGTTGAAATGCGATTGCTATGTGATTTGAGTATTTCCTCGTAATTTTACTTTTCTGTCAATCATCTGGAAGAAAGACTGCTATATGTTTCTAGTGATTTGCTCAGAACTTGAATTCCATGTTATATGCAGCACTACATGATTGCCTTAACACCCTTTTTAAGAGTACATGTGCTAATTTGATAGTCTAGATCAGAAATATGCTAATGTTGGAACCAAAATATGCAAAAGAACGTAAATTACAATATATATACATTGAAGATAAGTACTAAAAACACAAATCCATAACGGTGCTAGCTGACTTGTATTATTCTTGTAGCATGATACTGCTACTGCTTGCTTGTTTGATTAACTACAGGGCCATTATTTCGATTTCACTTGAGAAAGTAAGTGAATCTTCTTCTGATGCATGATACCACCTTTTGTGTTCATCATGCACTGTGATTTTTACCAGTTGTGTATAAACTAAATGGAGCTATCAGTTAAATGTGAGATCGATCAAAATGGCTAACAAAAATGATGCCAATTTATGCATTTGCAAACATCTAGCATGTTGCAACTAATTTTCTCGGCTCTCTTTTTCTGAGCTGCAGGTTGACTCCCAAACAAAGCAAAGGATAAAAGAAAAAAAATATGTAAGAACCAGGGATCGAACCCTTACCTCCGGCTTGCAGCCATGAGGAACAAACCATTGTGCTACACAAACACTTTTGGTATAGAAGGGACTTTCATCTCTAATAAACTAAAGCCACCGGCGACTTGAGAAGGGAAAAACGAATCGTCCTTTTTCACTTACCGGTGGCAAGGGGGTAATTATTAGCAACTACGGGGGTAATTCTTATGACGGACGACCAGAAACCCAATTCTCTTTATATATTATATATATATATAATATATAAATATATATATATAGGACGGCTGTTTGGGACACCTAGGTGCCCAGGCTCCTTACTTCTCTATCTTCGGATTACTTTAAGATGTGTGCCATTGTGTTGGGTATAGACACTAACGGGTATACCCGTTTGCAGTATTAAAGGCGGAGAGTTATTGCAATTTACTAATTAATTTCAATTAAATGCATGTTAATTAGCGGCCACTTACTCTAATTTGGACGGAGGTATTAATTAGCATGCACACACCAAATACTTGCTTAGAAAACAAGAAACTGCCTAATTTATTCATGAATGTACGTGTGAAACAAGAAAAAATTTCTGTAGTAATTAATGCATAGAAGGAAATTATTAAAAATTGCCTAATGTTTTTTGTGCATAATAGTAGTATTACTAACATGCCTTTAAAACAGATTTAGGTGTGCGTATAGTGGATATTGTGATTTTCTGCCTCCGCTATGGTATAAGAAAAAACTTGTTTCTCCTTGTACTCTACCTAGTTGTTTTTAGGGTATATACCCAGAAATTATGTGAGGATAATATGTATTTTTTGGTATCATTCATCAGTATCATCACATTTGATACATGTCTATCGTGGTATGTTGTATAGGTATTCATTTATATGAACATAGCATATCATTTGTCGAGGTATTTAGTTTACGTATTTGTATCCACTTATAAAATGGTAATGACATTTACGAGTATGTACCAATAAATTTCACGTCGAGGTATTCACACAAAAATGTTGAGATGCACTGTTATTTTAAAAAAACTTAAGTATCCACTTACAAATATATCGAACTACGTATGTA
This sequence comes from Triticum aestivum, assembly GCF_018294505.1. Taxonomy (NCBI): domain Eukaryota; kingdom Viridiplantae; phylum Streptophyta; class Magnoliopsida; order Poales; family Poaceae; genus Triticum; species Triticum aestivum. The sequence continues at coordinate 52,918,110 of NC_057802.1, read as the reverse complement.
GGTTTCTAATACATAGAATAAATTATAGGGTATATACGTGCATGCAAATTATTTGGAATAAATTATAGGGTATATATATCTGCATGTATCTAATACCTAGAATAAATCATAGGATATATACGTGCATGCAAATTATTTGGAATAAATTGTAGGGTATATAAAAATACCTTCAATGAATCGTAGGGTATGTACATTTGTAGGTATATGTTCCAATATGTAGAATAAATCATGCAGGAATCATCTACAATTAATGATCGTGGAGGATACAAGTGCATGCACATAGAAAAGGAAAGCAAATTATTTGGAAGGGTAGTAGTGATTATTTCTAAGCAGGAAATGCATTAGCGGGTTGGACCCGAACAAGGTGCCCAGGCACCTAGGTGCCCCAAACATTTTACCTATATATATATTGCGCGCGACTAAAACTGACGCTCCAGCGGACGCTCTAAAATACCGCACGCGGCAAAGTAGCTTCAGCGCGCTGGGAGAAACGGCATCGCGCGCTGTTTATTTGATGGGCCCGCTTCTGCGCGCTGGATAGCGAAGATTTGCGCGCGAGCGAGCAACTGCTGCCCCGACCTCTTTGGTTGCCCCACCTTCACCCCGCCCCGCGCCGCCGCCGGCGAATTTGCACCGATGGAAGGCCGCGGACCGCGGTGACACCCCCCGACCTCTCCCTACACCCGCGACCTCTCTGTCGCTGCCGTCGCAAACCCTAGCGCGGGGTTGACATTCGGCTTCGCCGCCGGCACCCCTGCTCTTCCAAGCACCGGTCTCGTGCGAGGCCTTTTCATGGCGCCCCGGACGACCTCGCAGGGTGACGTCGAGCTGCCGCCCGCCATGAAGCCACGGGGCTCCGGCTCCAGTGGCGGCGGCGGCCCGAAAGAAGAGGAAAGGGGGCGTCACTTCTAGGTGTCCGAAGAAGAATCCTGCAGTGCGTCCGCCCGCGCCTCCGCCACCCGAAGCGCTGGAGAGCTCGCAATTTGTTGTTTTCGGTTTTTTATTTGTTGTTTTCTCTTTTTCTTTTTTTTTCTTTTTCTTTTCTTCCTTTTGCGTTTTTTCTATTTCATTTTTTCCTTTTCCTTTTTTGGTATTTATTTTGTAATTCCTTTTCTACATGTTTTTTATTTTTTCTTTTCTCCGAACTCTAAAATTTCAAAAAATGTTCGGAAGTTCAATTTTTTGCTATTTTTTAAATATTTGTTTAGAAGTTCCAAAAAATGTCCGCCTTCCAAAAAATGTTCCTATTTCATATTTTGTTCAAAATTTCATAACAGTTCTTGATTTTGGAAAAATGTTTGCATATTTGGAAAATCGTCTGCCTTTCAAAATATGTTCATAAGTTTGAAAAATGTTCCCATTTCCAAAAAAAAACACAAGTTCAATCATTGTTGATAATATTTGCGTTTTCAAAAATTTGTTTGGAGTTTCAAATTTTGTTCATTGATGCAAAGAATGTTCCCTTTTGTCCAAAATGTTCCTTTTTTCCAACTTTTGTTCAGAACTTCAAAAAAATCCCGTTTTAAATTTGTTTGCGAATTCAAAAAGAGTTTGTGTTTTTTCAAAAAAATGGAGTTGAAAAAATGTTCCCGTTTTTCAAATTTGTTCATAATTTCATACGTTCTTTTCCTCTTGAAATTTGGTTACAAATCCAAAAATTGGGCAATTTTTAATACTTGTTCATGTTTTTTTTAGATTGTTCAGATTTTTTTGAAGTATTTTTAATATTCTTTAAATGTTTGAAAAAAAGGAAAAATATTTTGGATCTGCTGATATAGTTAGCTCTAATAGATTCCGCGTTGTAAGTTTAACACTAGCGTTGATCGGCTCTAGTGGTCTGCTAGCGAGGAGTCGCGAGTTCTAATGGTGGATCCTATTTGACGCTGGTTAACGTCGGAACGTCGTGGCTTCCCTGAAGCCAGCGTTTAGACGGGTCGGCCCTTTTCCATCCCAACTACTGTTTCAAGTCCTTTTCTCGCTTATTCGCTTCCTTCTTTATATCTTTTCCTTGTCTCGCTTCCCCGACGACTCCTCTTTTTCTCTCGGTTGCTTCTTCGCGATTCCCTGGTCGGCGTTTGATATGTCTATTTTGCATCATAATTTCCTACTGTTATTTATAATGTTTTTATGTATAATAATGCTTGTTGGAGTAATTCTAATGCATTTTCTCTCATAATATGCAAGGTATACGTAAAAAAGGGAGAATGCCGGCAGCTGGAATTCTGGACCTGAAAAAGCTACGTCGGAGTTACCTATTCTGCATATCTCTAAATGAGCTGAAAATTTACATATAATTATTTTACAATATATGAAAAATACTGGACCAAATAACTACCGGAGGAGGCCCACAAGGTGGGCACAACCACTGGTGCGCGTCGGTCCTAAATAAACGGTTTTTAACCCCTTTCCGCGACGGCATTTGGAACCGTCGCCAAGTGAGTGTGGGCGATAGGGGGGTCCTTCCCACACGACACAGAAATCGTCGGGAATAGGCCCTCCTGGGACCCAGGCTGGGGCTGTGTGCGATCGGGCGAGGCATCGAAACCTAATCATTTCCGTAGGTATGTACATCCCACACGGTGAATCCCAGAAAATCATTTTCGTAGGTATGTACATCCCACACGGTGAATCACAGAAAATCATTTTCGTAGGTATGTACACCCCACACGGTAATCCGAGAAAAACATTTCCGTAGGTATGTACATCCCCACAGTGAATCCCAGAAAAACATTTCCGTTCGTATGTATATCACACACAGTCAATTCAAGGAATACGTTTCCGTTCTTATGTATATCCCATACAGTCAATCCAGGGAAAATGTTTCCGTTCGTACGTACATCCCACACAGTTTTATGTGTAGGCTCGTGTGTGAAAGGTGTAACTATCACATACGGTCTGCCTTGGTTAACTATTTGCTTTTATCAACTATATCACACACGATTTGATAAAGAAAACTGTGTGACATTGGGCTATCCATCGCAAGCGCTTTTACTGCTAGAACCGTTTACAAAGGTCCATGACACATTTAGCAGATTTATTAGTTTACAATTAATAATTCCAGTATTACGCAAATTCACATTTCATATCGAACAGCTGTTTGCCAATTTCATATCAGGCACATAAATATATTATAACATCACAGTACGGTAGCTACATGAAAACAACACAATACAACATATAGCTAGTTCAACTTCATAAAAACAATATATTCATTTCCCTAATCGAGATCATCCAGGCTCGTCTTATCCACCTTTTCTTTAGTTCGGTAAGAACCTGTTTTGCACAGGCCAACTGGAAAAGTGCCTCCTCCTTCGCCAACACCATCTTAGCAAAGTATGATTTAAAAAATCTAAGTTCATTCTCCACCTTCAACTTTTTATCACGCATCTTTAAATATTCTTCAGCGTTAACAACACTTTCTCTAAGCCTAAGTCTGTTCTCTTCCTCATACATGCTCCAGAGCTTCGCTAGGCACATCTTCAAAGACTGTGGCCACTCTTGATCAACCCACTCCAAGTAAGAACACTTCCGTTCATCCTATAATATTTAAAACTAGATCAGTAACAATTGTAGGGGAAATGGGTTTATAGCAACATAGAAAATCACCAATGCTTATTTTGAAAAACTGAAGAAACATGTTAATTACTATGACATATCTTCTCAAAAAGATCAATGTGCAAATGAATTAATTGCTACTGAGACAACAACCAAATTCTGGAACATCAGAAGCTATAATTAACTGCAACAACGCTACAAGTTCTTACTCATGTACAATAAATAACAAATTGAACATTTTATAAGGAAGGTAAATATAACTGCAACAGGATAGCGACAGTGTTTGGATGACAGCAAATTGATATTAACAGGTGCGTACATGCACAAATTTAGTAACATAGAACTAATAGCACTAAGGCCGTCCATTATGTATGACAAAACTGGGGTAAAGACAATTATTGCTACATCTCGCACCGGTACCCTACACTGCGAGCCGATGCAGTGGAAAAAAAAAATCAGGGACCCGGACTCTGGAGCACGTAGTTGCTCCGATGCCCAGTTCCTTCGTGCCATAAAAATTTAGTATTTTACTGTTTGGCTGCTCGGATGTGTGGACCAAAGTTGGCTGCACAAACTGCTAAAGCGGTGCCAAATAATTTTCTAATGGCACCGCCGATCATATGGATGCCTATCATATTAGGACTAGTTTTATAACACAAGCAAATTACCATGCTGTTTAAGACTCTCAAAATAATATAAGTGAAGCATGAGAGTACATCAATTTCTTCAAAATAAAACCATCGTCGTGCTCTAAAAAGAAATAAGTGAAGCACTAGAGCCAATGACAAACTACTCTAAAAGATATAAGTGAAGATCAATGAGTAGTTGAATAATTATGCAACTATGTGAAGACTCTCTAACATTTAAGAATTTCAGATCTTGGTATTTATTCAAACAACAAGCAAAATAAAATAAAATAAAATAAAATGACGCTCCAAGCAAAACACATATCATGTGGTGAATAAAAATATAGCTCCAAGTAAAGTTACCGATAGACGAAGACGAAAGAGGGGATGCCATCCGGGGCATCCCCAAGCTTAGGCTCTTGGTTGTCCTTAAATATTACCTTGGGGTGCCTTGGGCATCCCCAAGCTTAGGCTCTTGCCACTCCTTATTTCATAGTCCATCGAATCTTTACCCAAAACTTGAAAACTTCACAACACAAAACTCAACAGAAAACTCGTAAGCTCCGTTACTATAAGAAAATAAATCACCACTTTTGGTACTGTTATGAACTCATTATAAATTCATATTGGTGTAATATCTAATTTATTCCAACTTATCTACGGTTCATACCCTCCGATACTACTCATAGATTCATCAAAATAAGCAAACAACACATAGAAAACAGAATCTGTCAAAAACAGAACAGTCTGTAGCAATCTGTAACTTTCGAATACTTCTGTAATTCCAAACTTTTTGAAATAAATTGGTAGACGTGAGGAATTTGTCTATTAATCTTATGCAAAAAGAATCAACTTAAAAGCACTCTTCTGTAAAAAAGTGACAGCTAATCTCGTGAGCGCAAAGTTTCTGTTTTTTACAGCAAGATCACATTAACTTTCACCCAAGTCTTCCCCAAGGTTCTACTTGGCACTTTATTGAAGCAAAAGCTATAAAATATGATTACTATAGTAGCTTGATCATGTGAACTCACAAAAACAGTAGGAGTAAATATTGGGTTGTCTCCCAACAAACGCTTTTCTTTAATGCCTTTTTAGCTAGGCATAATGATTTCAATGATGCTCACATAAAAGATAAGAATTGAAACATAAAGAGAGCATCATGAAGAATATGACTAGCACATTTAAGTCTAACCCACTTCCTATGCATAGGGATTTTGTGAGCAAACAATTTATGGGAACAAGAATCAACTAGCATAGGAAAGCAAAACAAGCATAACTTCAAGATTTTAAGCACATAGAGAGGAAACTTGATATTATTGCAATTCCTACAAGCATATATTCCTCCATCATAATAATTTTCAGTAGCATCATGAATGAATTCAACAATATAACTATCACATAAACCATTCTTTTCATGATACATAAGCATATAATTTTTACTACTCTCCACATAAGCAAAAATTTTCTCATTCATAGTAGTGGGAGCAACCTCAACAAAATAACTATCATGTAATATTTTATTCACATAATCAATTTGAGCATTCAAATCATGATGACAAGTTTCACGGATATCATTACTCTTTATAGCATAAATGTCATCACAATAATCATCATAGATAGGAGACATGCTATCATCATAATATATTTTCTCTTCAAAACTTGGGGGACTAAAAATATCATCTTCATCAAACATAGCTTCCCCATGCTTGTGGCTTTGCATATCATTAGCATCATGGATGTTCAAGGAATTCATACTAACAACATTGCAATCATGCTCATCATTCAAATATTTAGTGCCAAACATTGTAATGCATTCTTCTACTAACACTTTGGCACAATTATCGGAATCCTTATTTTCACGAAAGACATTAAAAAAATGAAGCATATGAGGCACCCTCAATTCCATTTTTTTGTTTTCTATTATAGACTAACTAGTGATAAAACAAGAAACTAAAAGATAAAGATTGCAAGATCTAAAGATATACCTTCAAGCACTCACCTCCCTGGCAACGGTGCCAGAAAAGAGCTTGATGTCTACTACACAACCTTCTTCTTGTAGACGTTGTTGGGCCTCCAAGTGCAGATGTTTGTAGGACAGTAGCAAATTTCCCTTAAGTGGATGACCTAAGGTTTATCAATCCGTTGGAGGCGTACGATGAAGATGGTCTCTCTCAAACAACCCTGCAACCAAATAGCAAAGAGTCTCTTGTGTCCCCAACACACCCAATACAATGGTAAATTGTATAGATGCACTAGTTCAGCGAAGAGATGGTGATACAAGTGCAATATGAATGGTAGATATAGGTTTTTGTAATATGAAAATATAAAAACAGCAAGGTAGCAAGTGGTAAAAGTGAGCGTAAACGGCATTGCAATGCTAGGAAACAAGGCCCAAGGTTCATACTTTCACTAGTGCAAGTTCTCTCAACAATAATAACATAACTGGATCATATAACTATCCCTTAACATGCAACAAAGAGTCCCTCCAAAGTCACTAAGAGCGGAGAACAAATGAAGAGATTATTGTAGGGCACGAAACCACCTCAAAGTTATCCTTTCTGATCGATCTATTCAAGAGTCCGTAGTAAAATAACACAAAGCTATTCTTTCCGTTCGATCTATCCTAGAGTTCGTACTAGAATAACACCTTAAGATACAAATCAACCAAAACCCTAATGTCACCTAGATACTCCAATGTCACCATAAGTATCCGTGGGCATGATTATACGATATGCATCACACAATCTCAGATTCATCTATTCAAACCAACACAAAGTACTTCAAAGAGTGCCCCAAAGTTTCTACCGGAGAGTCAAGACGAAAACGTGTGCCAACCCCTATGCATAAGTTCACAAGGTCACTGAACCCGCAAGTTCATCACCAAAACGTATATCAAGTAGATCACGTGAATATCCCATTGTCACCACAGATAAGCACATGCAAGACATATATCAAGCGTTCCCAAATCCTTAAAGACTCAATCTGATAAGATAACTTCAAAGGGAAACCTCAATCCATTACAAGAGAGTAGAGGGGGAGAAACATCATAAGATCCAACTATAATAGCAAAGCTCGCGATACATTAAGATCGTGTCGAATCAAGAACACAAGAGAGAGAGAGATCAAACACATAGCTACTGGCACATACCCTCAGCCCCGAGCGTGAACTACTCCCTCCTCATCATGGAGAGCGTCGGGATGATGAAGATGGCCACCGGTGATGATTCCCCCCTACGGCAGGGTGCCAGAACAGGGTCCCGATTGTTTTTTGGTGGCTACAGAGGCTTGCGGCGGCGGAACTCCCAATCTAGGTTTCTTTCTGGGGGTTTCTGTATTTATAGGAATTTTTGGCGTCGGTCTCACGTCAGGGGGGGGGTCTCCGAGTCGTCCACGAGACAGGGGGACGCGCCTAGGGGGATAGGGCGCGCCCTCCACCCTCGTGGACGGTTCGTGACTCTTCTGCCCCAACTCTTTTACTCCGGGGGCTTCTTTTGGTCCATAAAAAACATCAAAAATTGGCACATCAATTGGACTCTGTTTGGTATTCCTTTTTTGTAAAACTCAAAAACAAGGAAAAAACAGAAACTAGCACTCGGCTCTAGGTTAATAGGTTAGTCCCAAAAATCATATAAAATAGCATATTAAAGCCCATTAAACATCCAAAATAGATAATATAATAGCATGGAACAATAAAAAATTATAGATACGTTGGATATGTATCAAACATCCCCAAGCTTAATTCCTGCTCGTCCTCGAGTAGGTAAATGATAAAAACAGAATTTTTGATGTGGAATGCTACCTAACATAATTTTCAATGTAATTTTCTTTATTGTGACATGAATGTTCAGATCCGAAGGATTCACGACAAAACTTTAATATTGACATAAAAATAATAATACTTCAAGCATACTAACAAAGCAATCATGTCTTCTCAAAATAACATGGCCAAAGAAAGTTCATCCCGACAAAATCATATCTGTGTACTTGTGTGCGAGTTAATTCCATGTGCAGTAAATTAGAAGGAATTTTCAAACATATTTGTCTCACGATATGGACACATGGATACGTATGCATGGAGTGACATGGCATTTTAATTCCAAAAAATAAAAAAATCAGAAACACATGAAACCTTGGTTGATGTAATGTCATGCCACTAAGATGATGTGGTAAAGAAATTGGCATGTTTGACGAAAGTTTGGACACACACCCCTCACAAACCGGAGCAACTCACTAGAAGGCTCGTGGTTCCGAGAGGGAACAATGCATGTTTGATGACGAACGGGAGATAGCTTCCTCTTATGGCCTTCAATTTTTTTCTACGTCTAACATGCACTAGTACAACTGTAATGTGAAATTTTAGAAATTTCTAGGGGTCATTTGACCTTTTAAAGATATTTAAGTGATTTTCTAACCATTTAATGACCGTAATGCAAATTTGAACTACATCTACATGCAACGCCTAACCAAAATGGTTTGAAAAAAATCATATCTGTGTACTTGTGTGCGAGTTAATTCCATGTGCAGTAAATTAGAAGGAATTTTCAAACATATTTGTCTCACGACATGGACACATGGATACATATGCATGGAGTGACATGACATTTTAATTCCAAAAAATAAAAAAAAATCAGAAACACATGAAACCTTGGTTGATGTAATGTCATGCCACCAAGATGATGTGGTAAAGAAATTGACATGTTTGACGAAAGTTTAGACACACACCCCTCACAAACCGGAGCAACTCACTAGAAGGCTCGTGGTTCCGAGAGGGAACAATGCATGTTTGATGACGAACGGGAGATAGCTTCCTCTTACGGCCTTCAATTTTTTTCTACGTCTAACGTGCACTAGTACAACTATAATGTGTAATTTTAGAAAATTCTAGGGGTCATTTGACCTTTTAAAGACATTAAAGTCATTTTCTAACCATTTAATGACCGTAATGGAAATTTGAACTACATCTACATGCAACGCCTAACCAAAACGGTTTGAAAAAAAAAATCATATTTGTGTACTTGTGTGCGAGTTAATTCCATGTGCAGTAAATTAGAAGGAATTTTCAAACATATTGGTCTCAAGGCATGGGCACATGCACGGAGTGCGATGGCATTTTAATTCCGAAAAATTCAAAAATGATCAGAAAAACATGAGACCTTGCTTGATTTAATGTCATGCCACCAAGATGATGTGGTAAAAAAATTGGCCTGTTTGACGAAAGTTTGGACACACACCCCTCGCAAACCGGAGCAACTCACTAGAAGGTTCGTGGTTCCGAGAGGGAACAATACATGTTTGATGACGAATGGGAGATAGCTTCCTCTTATGGCGTTCAATTTTTTTCTACAATTAACTTGCACTAATACAACTGTCATGTGAAAATTTTGAAATTTTCAGGGATCATTTGACCTTTTAAAGACATTTAAGTGATTTTCTAACCATTTAATGACCGTAATTCAAATTTGAACTACATCTACATGCAACGCCTAACCATAATGGTTTGAAAAATCATATTTTTGTGTACTTGTGTGCGAGTTAAAAAATCATCAGACGATGTAAATATCTGGTGCAAAAAAAGAAAATGTAAAGATCTGGCAAGACAACCGTCCCCCACACGATTGGCACTCTATCTCGCGGCTCGAGGTTTGGTAGGTGAGTGGCGGGGATCATTAATCAGACACGATTCTGTATTGGAAACTAATACGTCTCCAACATATCTATAATTTTTGATTGTTCCATGCAATTATATTATCCATCGTGGATGTTTTATATGCATTTATATGCTATTTTATATGATTTTTGGGACTAACCTATTAACCTAGAGCCCAGTGCCACTTTCTGTTTCTTCCTTGTTTTTCAGTATCGCAGAAAAGGAAAACCAAACGGAGTCCAATTGACCTGAAATTTGACGGAGCTTATTTTTGGACAAGAAGAAGCCTACGGAGCATCGGAGATGGGCCAGAAGAGTCCCGGGCTGGCCACGAGGGTGGAGGGTGCGCCCACCCCCCTGGGCACGCCCCCTACCTTGTGGACAGCCTGGAGACCCCCCTGACTTGTTCTCGACGCCAAAACCTTTTATATATACAGAAACCCCCAAAACATAACCTAGATCGGGAGTTCCGTCGCCGAAAGCCCCAAAAACCAATCGGGACCCTGTTCCGGCACCCTGCCGGAGGGGGGATCCCTCACCGGTGGCCATCTTCATCATCCCGGCGCTCTCCATTGCGAGGAGGGAGTAGTTCACCCTCGGGGTTGAGGGTATGTACCAGTAGCTATGTGTTTGATCTCCCTCTCTCGTGTTCCTGATTTGGCACGATCTTGATGTATCGCGAGCTTTGCTATTATAGTTGATCTTATGATGTTTCTCCCCCTCTACTCTCTTGTAATGGATTTAGTTTTCCCTTTGAAGTTATCTTATCGGAGTGAGTCTTTAAGGATTTGAGAACACTTGATGTATGTCTTGCATGTGCTTATCTGTGGTGACAATGGGATATTCACGTGATCTACTCGATGTATGTTTTGGTGATCAACTTGCGGGTTCAGTGACCTTGTGAACTTATGCATAGGGGTTGGCACACGTTTTCGTCTTGACTCTCCGGTAGAAACTTTGAGGCACTCTTTGAAGTTCTTTGTGTTGGTTGAATAGATGAATCTGAGATTGTGTGATGCATATCGTATAATCATACCCACGGATACTTAAGTGACATTGGAGTATCTAGGTGACATTAGGGTTTTGGTTGATATGTGTCTTAAGGTGTTATTCTAGTACGAACTCTATGATAGTTCGAACAGAAAGAATAGCTTCGTGTTATTTTACTACGGACTCTTGAATAGATCGATCAGAAAGAATAACTTTGAGGTGGTTTCGTACCCTACAATAATCTCTTCGTTTGTTCTCCGCTATTAGTGACTTTGGAGTGACTCTTTGTTGCATGTTGAGGGATATTTATATGATCCAATTATGTTATTATTGTTGAGAGAACTTGCACTAGTGAAAGTATGAACCTTAGGCCTTGTTTTCAAGTATTGCAATACCATTCGTGCTCACTTTTATTATTATTTACCTTGCTGTTTTTATAAATTCAGATTACAAAAAACTTTATCTACTATCCATATTGCACTTGTATCACCATCTCTTCGCCGAACTAGTGCACCTATACAATTTACCATTGTATTGGGAGTGTTGGGGACACAAGAGACTCTTTGTTATTTGGTTGCAGGGTTGCTTGAGAGAGACCATCTTCATCCTACGCCTCCCACGGATTGATAAACCTTAGGTCATCCACTTGAGGGAAATCCGCTACTGTCCTACAAACCTCCGCACTTGGAGGCCCAACAACGTCTACAAGAAGAAGGTTGCGCAGTAGACATCAAGCAATTTCTGGCGCCGTTGCCGGGGAGGTGAGTGTTTGAAGGTATATCTTTAGATCTTGCAATCGAATCTTTTAGTTTCTTGTTTTATCACTAGTTTAGTTCATAAAAGAAAATTACAAAAAAAAATAAAATGGAATTGAGGGTACCTCATATGCTTCATCTTTTTGAGTCTTTCATGAAAATAAGGATTCTGAAAATTGTGCCCAAGTGCTAGAAGAAGAATGCATTAGAATGTTTGGCACTAAATCTTTGAATGATGAGCATGATTGCAATGTTGTTAGTATGAATACTTGGAATATCAATGATGCTAATGATGATTGCGCTATTCATGATGAAAATGTTTCCTATAAGCATGTAAATTTCTGTGGAGTGAATAGAGTTTGCAAATATATACCAAAAAGGGAAGATAGATTTTGTAAGAGGCATAAGTACTTAGAAACTAAATGGTTGCATGAGAGGTTAGGTGTTTGTGCGGAAGAATTATGCATGATCCATCGCATTACTTGTGAACTTTGCAATGAAAGGGGTCATTTTAATTTCCAATGCAAATTCTTTCATGATCAAGTTGTGTCCAAAAATTGTGATAACTTCATTACCCTTGAGCATCATTGTGAACTTAGTCTACTTTTGGGGTATGAAGAGATGAAACATAAAACTAAGGATATTCCAGATTGGGTTCTCATGCAAATGATTGATTTTTATAGAAGAAATTTATTTATATTGTGCGGTGAATTGCATTGAGAATCCCTACATTGCCAATTACTTAAAAGACAAGAAAACAAATAGAGGATGAAGAGTATAGTAATGAAAGGGAAGAGGTTTCCCAATACCCTCCTATTTCTTCTTATGATGAATCAGGTAAAGAGGAGGAGCTTTCTATTCAACCAACCTCTTCAAAAAGAAGCTTGGAAGAATTAAGTAAACCTTCACATGATAGGTTGAAGAAGAAGAAAAGAAGAAAAAGTAAAGGTAAAGAGGTATCTCTCCCAAATACCGTTTCTCCTATTATTGATATGCCTCATGAGAATGAATTAAAAATAAATGTGGAGGATGATAATAATTGCTATACTATTGGTGCTATTCATACTATTAATGATGAGAGTGATTATGTCTATGATATGCAAAACCACAAGCTTGGGGATGCTATGTTTGACGAGAATGACATGTTTGAGAATATATTTTCTACAATTGATGCTTGTCCCAAGCTTGGGGATGTTACGTTAAATGAAGATGATCCTTTTAGTTCCCCCACTTTGAGTTATCAAATTTACTATGATGATTGCATACCTCCTATCTATGATGATTATTGTGATGATACTTATGACATAAAGAAGAATGATGATAAAACTTGTCACAATTATGAGTACCCTTTTGCTAAACATTGCTCTTTTAATGTGGAAACTATTTGTAGTATTCAAGTCTTTTACGATACTCCCACTACTATTCATGAGAAGAAATTTGCTTATGTGGAGAGTAATAAAAATTCTATGCTTGTAGATCATGAAAAGAATGATTTATGTGATGGTTATATTGTTGAATTCATTCATTATGCTACTGAAAATTATTATGAGAGAGGATCATATGCTTCTACATATTGCAATAATATCAAGTTTCCTCTCTATGTGTTGAAAATCTTGGAGTTATGCTTGTTTTGCCTTCCTATGCTAGTTGATTATTGTTCCCATAAATTGTTTGCTCACAAAATCCCTATGCATAGGAAGTGAGTTATACTTAAATGTGCTAGTCGTATTCTTCATGATGCTCTCTTTATGTTTCAATTCTTATCTTTTATGTGAGCATCATTGAAATCATCATGCCTAGCCAGGGGCGTTAAACGTTAGCGCTTGTTGGGAGGCAACCCAATTTTATTTTTGTTCTTTGCATTTTGCTACTGTTTAGTAATAATTAATTCATCTAGCCTCTTTTTATATGTGGTTTCATGTTTTAATTAGTGTTTGTGCCAAGTAGAACCTTTGGGAAGACTTGGGTGAAGTCTTTGTGATCTTCCTGTAAAAAACAGAAACTTTGTGCTCACGAGATTAGTTGCCATTTTTTACCAGAGAGTGATTTTAAGTTTATTCTTTTTGAACCTGATTAATAGACAAATTCCTCACGTCCACCAATTTAGTTCAGAATTTTTGGAGTTACAGAAGTATTCGAATGATACAGATTACTACAGACTGTTCTGTTTTTGACAGATTCTGGTTTCTATGTGTTGTTTGCTTATTTTGATGAATCTATGAGTAGTATCGGAGGGTATGAACCATAGAGAAGTTGGAATAAAGTAGATATAACACCAATATAAATAAATAATGAGTTCATTACAGTACCTTAAAGTGGTGGTTTGCTTTCTTATACTAACGGAGCTCATGAGATTTTCTGTTAAGTTTTGTGTTGTGAAGTTTTCAAGTTTTGGGTAAAGATTCGATGAAATATGGAACAAGGAGTGGCAAGAGCCTAAGATTGGGGATTCCCAAGGCACCCCAAGGTAATATTCAAGGACAACCAAGAGCCTAAGCTTGGGGATGCCCTGGATGGCATCCCCTCTTTCATCTTCGTTCATCGGTAACTTTACTTGGAGCTATATTTTTATTCACCACATGATATGTGTTTTGCTTGGAGCGTCATTTTATTTTATTTTGTTTAGCTTGCTGTTTGAATAAAATACCAAGATCTGAAATTCTTAAATGGTATAGAGTCTTCACATAGTTACATAATTATTCAACTACTCTTTGATCTTCACTTATATCTTTTGGAGTAGTTTGTCATTTGCTCTAGTGCTTCACTTATATCTTCCTAGAGCATGGCGGTAGTTTTATTTTGAAAAAATTGATGAACTCTCATGCTTCACTTATATTATTTTGAGAGTCTTAAACAGCATGGTAATTTTCTTTGGTTATAAAAATAGTCCTAATATGATAGGCATCCAAGATGGGTATAATAAAAACTTTCATATAGAGTGCATTGAATATTATGAGAAGTTTGATACTTGATGATTGTTTTGAGATGTGAAGATGGTAATATTAGAGTTGTTCTAGTTGAGTAATTGTTAATTTCATAAATACTTGTGTTGAAGTTTTCAAGTCCTATAGCATGCACATATGGTAACCGTTGTGTAACAAATTTGAAACATGAGGTGTTCTTTGATTGTCATCCTTATGAGTGGCGGTCGGGGACGAGCGATGGTCTTTTCCTACCAATCTATCCCCCTAGGAGCATGCGCGTAATACTTGGTTTTTGATGACTTGTAGATTTTTTGCAATAAGTATGTGAGTTCTTTATGACTAATGTTGAGTCCATGGATTATACGTACTCTCAACCTTCCATCATTGCTAGCCTCTTCGGTACCGTGCATTGCCCTTTCTCACCTTGAGAGTTGGTGCAAACTTCACCGGTGCATCCAAACCCCGTGATACGATACGCTCTATCACACATAAGCCTCCTTATATCTTCCTCAAAATAACCACCGTACCTACCTATCATGGCATTTCCATAGCCATTCCGAGATATATTGCCATGCAACTTACCACCGTTTTGTTTATTATGACACGTTTCATCATTGTAATATTGCTATGCATGACCATGTAGTTGACATCGTATTTGTGGCAAAGCCACCATGCATAATTATCATACATGTCACTCTTGATTCATTGCACATCCCAGTACACCGCCGAAGGCACTCATATAGAGCATATTTTGTTCTAGTATCGAGTTGTAATCATTGAATTGTAAATAAATAGAAGTGTGATGATCATCATTAATAGAGCATTGTCAGAAAGGCCAAACAAAAAATAAAAAATAAAAAAGAGAAATAAAAGGGACAATGCCACTATCCTTTTTACACACTTGTGCTTCAAAGTAGCACCATGATCTTTATGATAGAGAGTCTCTTATTTTGTCACTTTCATATACTAGTGGGAATTTTTCATTATAGAACTTGGCTTGTATATTCCAACAATGGGCTTCCTCAAATGCCCCAGGTCTTCATGAGCAAGCAAGTTGGATGCACACCCACTTAGTTTCTTGTGTTGAGCTTTCATACATTTATAGCTCTAGTGCATCCGTTGCATGGCAATCCCTACTCCTCACATTAACATCAATTGATGGGCATCTCCATAGCCCGTTGATTAGCCGCGTTGATGTGAGACTTTCTCCCTTTTTGCCTTCTCCACACAACCCCCATCATTATATTCTATTCCACCATAGTGCTATATCCATGGCTCACGCTCATGTATTGCATGAAGGTTGAAAAAGTTTGAGATTACTAAAGTGTGAAACAATTGCTTGGCTTGTCATCGGGGTTGTGCACGAGGGGAGCATTCTTGTGTGACGAAAATGGAGCATAACAAAACTATATGATTTGTAGGGATGAACTTTCTTTGGCCATGTTATTTTGAGAAGACATGATTGCTTAGTTAGTGTGCTTGAAGTATTATTAATTTTTATGTCAATATTAAACTTTTATCTTGAATCTTTCGGATCTGAATATTCTTGCCACAATAAAGAAGATTACATTGAAAATTATGGTAGGTAGCATTCCACATCAAAAATTCTGTTTTTATCATTTACCTACTCGAGGATGAGCAGGAATTAAGCTTGGGGATGCTTGATACGTCTCCGACGTACCTATAATTTTTGATTGTTCCATGCTATTATATTATTAATCATGGATGTTTTATATGCATTTATATGCTATTTTATATGATTTTTGGGACTAACCTATTAACCTAGAGACCAGTGCGAGTTTTTGTTTTTTCCTTGTTTTTGAGTATCGCAGAAAAGGAAAACCAAACGGAGTCCAATTGAGCTGAAATTTGACGGAGCTTATTTTTGGACCAGAAGAAGCCTACGGAGCATCGGAGATGGGCCAGAAGAGTCCCGGGCTGCCCACGAGGGTGGAGGGCTCGCCCACCCCCCTGGGGTGCGCCCCCTACCTCGTGGACAGCCCGGAGACCCCCCTGACTTGTTCCCGACGCCAAAACCTCTTATATATACAGAAACCTTCAGAACATAACCTAGATCAGGAGTTCTGCCGCTGCAAGCCTTTGTAGCCACCAAAAACCAATCGGGACCCTGTTCCGGCACCCTGCTGGAGGGGTGATCCCTCACCGGTGGCCATCTTCATCATCCTAGCGCTCTCCATGACGAGGAGGGAGTAGTTCACCCTCGGGGCTAAGAGTATGTACCAATAGCTATGTGTTTGATCTATCTATCTCTCTCTCTCTCTCTCTCTCTCTCTCTCTCTCGTGTTCTTGATTCGGCACGATCTTGATGTATCGCGAGCTTTGCTATTATAGGGATCTTATGATGTTTCTCCCCCTCTACTCTCTTGTAATGGATTGAGTTTTCCCTTTGAAGTTATCTTATCAGAGTGAGTCTTGAAGGATTTGAGAACACTTGATGTATGTCTTGCATGTGCTTATCTGTGGTGACAATGGGATATTCACATGATCTACTTGATGTATGTTTTGGTGATCAACTTGCGGGTTCAGTGACCTTGTGAACTTATGCATAGGGGTTGGCACACGTTTTCGTCTTGACTCTCCGGTAGAAACTTTGGGGCATTCTTTGAAGTTCTTTGTGTTGGTTGAATATGAATCTGAGATTGTGTGATGCATATCGTACAATCATACCCACGGATACTCGAGGTGACATTGGAGTATCTTGGTGACGTTAGGGTTTTGGTTGATATGTGTCTTAAGGTGTTATTCTAGTACGAACTCTATGATAGATCGAACGGAAAGGATAGCTTCGTGTTATTTTACTACGGACTCTTGAATAGATCGATCAGAAAGAATAACTTTGAGGTGGTTTCGTACCCCACAATAATTTCTTTGTTTGTTCTCCGCTATTAGTGACTTTGGAGTGACTTTTTGTTGCATGTTGAGGGATAGTTATATGATCCAATTATGTTATTATTGTTGAGAGAACTTGCACTAGTGAAAGTACGAACCTTAGGCCTTGTTTACAAGCATTGCAATACCGTTCGTGCTCACTTTTATTATTATTTACCTTGCTGTTTTTATAAATTCAGATTACAAAAACCTTTATCTACTATCCATATTGCACTTGTATCACCATCTCTTCGCCAAACTAGTGCACCTATACAATTTACCATTGTATTGGGAGTGTTGGGAATACAAGAGACTCTTTTTTATTTGGTTGCAGGGTTGCTTGAGAGAGACCATCTTCATCCTACGCCTCCCACGGATTGATAAACCTTAGGTCATCAACTTGAGGGAAATTTGCTACTGTCCTACAAACCTCTGCACTTTGAGGCCCAACAACATCTACAAGAAGAAGGTTGCGTAGTAGACATCAGAAACTGTCAGCTATTATGTTCACACACGGATTTTGCTACGGGAATCGTGTGTAATTCAAACTACAGTATTCATAATTTTTGGTGACCGGGGTGTGTATTGTCCCTGTCGATCTAGATTCCGGCCGCCAATAAATACTCCCTTGCTCACGTCGTCCTGCCTGCATTCTCATCTACATCCTCCGCTCGCTCGCCGTCTCTCTCTCTCTCTCTCTCTCTCTCTTACAAATCTCTGCCATGGCGCCGCCGGTCCGCCCACGCGCCGACGAGGAGTTGCCGCCCCCCGAGGACGCTCACTCGAATAGCAGCGACGAGGACCCCTACGCGTCGCCTGACGAGGTTGCGCCGGACCCCCCAACTTTGGATTCGTTTTGGGGCCAATACAATCTTTGTCTGTGGAAGTCGCTGCCGCCGGCTGAGAAAGCCAGGCAAGTGGCGTTCAAGAAGGAGATGGCGGATGAGGAAGCCAGGTACCAGGCGGCCTGTGAAGCCCGTGATGCCGCCTGGAAAAGGAGGCGGCGGAGCTTTGAGGGCGGGCGCGTCGTCGTGTCAAGGAGGTGTACGAAGACGGGTACTTCGCGAGAAAGGTCATAGGCGATGGTCGCCTCGTCGCTGCGTGGAGGTGGGCCGATAAGCTCCAGCGTGCCATCGATGAGGAGCTCCGGTGGGCGCCCAACGAAATGGCAAGATCGTTCACGCGCGTTCGCCAGCAAGAGGCAGATCGGTACGTCAAGCGTTGCGAGGCGGAGGAGGCGGAGTACTGCCTCCGCACTGGGAAGACGCCGCGCACCAGGGAGCTGCTGGCGAGGGGCTGCTGGAATACTGGCCCCAGGAGGGATTATTAGTTTTAGTATTGTTCGTTTTCAATTTTATGCATTGTACCTAGTAGTTAAGTATCATCACGTATATGTGATGATATTATATATATATATATTCTGTGATGAACTAATGAACAATTAATATATATATATATATTATGAATTCCATTTTCTATCTGTTTTTGTATACTAATTTGAATCTAGCTATTATCATCCACATATACAGAATGGAAAGCGTATATACACACATTGAAATAGAACATATAAGAACGGAAAACAGGGTACACACATTGAAACAGAGGGATAAATAGAGCAATACTATGATGGCTGTGAATACATAGCTATCCACGTCGAAACGACTCAACAAAATAAAATGTGTGCATGAGACCATGACCAACAACCCTTGCCTAGGGTAGCTCTTGGCTCTGCCTGAACTCGTGCAGGCGTTCGTCCAAGCGGTCGACACGCTCGCGGTACATCTGGAGGGCGATCTCGAGCTCCAAGTTGGCTATTTCATCGGAGATCACCAGCTCGAGGATGCAACGACCATGTTCCTCTACTGCGCCCAGGTGGACTCCTGGGCCAAGGAGGCGGTCGAGCCTACGAACCAGCGCGTTGTCATCCAGCGGGCCGCGGACAAGGAAAACAGCGGCACCCATGCGAACGGCGCGGTAGGCGTCTGGTGCAAGTACGGCGCGGTCGGCCTCTGGTGGAAGTACGGCGCTGAGGGCCTCTGCCCACTCCTGGCGAGGAATGGGGGTACTGACGTGACGTGTACCCAGCTGCGACACCGTGTCGACAACAGGAAAGCGCAGATGGATCCGCTCTTACTGTGCGGCACGCTGCGCCTCTCGCTCTGCGGCGCTCCAACGGTCTCGCCGTGTGGCGAGCCGCATCCTATCGGCGCGGACGCGTCTAGCTTGATCTATGGCGCGCCATCGATCATGTTGTGCGCGAGCTGCAGCCTATCGGCGCTGACATGGCTATCTTGATCCGCGGCGCTCAAGTGCCATGAGCCAAAGGTCTGCTCAACCCTGGCGATGACGCGCATCACGTCGTCGTCCATCACGTTGCCGGGGAGCGCCTCGGCCTCGACGGGCCGTGGCGCCTGCTTGTTTTCCTCGTTGACGAGGTTGATGGCAGAGGCGGCGCTTTGGTGGGTTGGCATGCTTGGAAAAGGTGGATGTGCTACAGGCTGTGCTTGTCGCCTTCGTGCGTCACGCGCCGCCTAGGTTTATGCGAAATATCGGTGGGTGGCGGGAAACAGGTGGGGAAATGGCAGGAAACGGTGGCGTGTTCATAAAACGCCATCAATTAATGGAAACTTAGCATGGAAGGAACATCAAGCTAGCACAAGAAGTAGATGATGATCATATGAACACAGACCACACTAGGGAACCCGTCGGTGATGAATTCATCAATCGCAAATGGTTGTACGCTAGCAAGCATTTGCCCACAACACACACGGCTTATTCCATCACAAACAGGCCAGATGGATCAACTGTATGCCAAGTAATGCGGTAGACCTTCTTTAACATATGTTAAAAAATAAAATAAAAATAAAAAACAAGGACCTCGAGGTTAAATTAGCTGAGGGAATGGGTCATTTCAGTCATTTGACCAAAATGACCCATCCTATCAGTTAATTTAACATCAAGACAACTTCCCATCCAGTCACCCATCTGATGGCTGCTCCAGCCTGAGCACACTTAACTTGAGAGTTCTCTTACATGAGCTACTGGTGGAACAACTAGTCCTTGCTGATATACGATGCCTCTTCGTGTCATTATGGCGTATCCGCATGACCGCCCGTCCCCCAATGGCCAATAGATGTTGTGTAGACAGAGCATATCACATACGTCTCATTAGAAGCAATCGTCTGTCTTATTATCGGTCTTCGCACACATTTTTTTATTACAGACCTGTTTGCCACATATCACACACATCTTGTTAAGTTGAACTATTTCTGTTCCCATGTCTCAACGCAAACAGTTCATCCGAGCGAACCATATGTTGTACATCGCACACACCTTGATCTGGCTGACCATTTCTTTTGTGTTGCCTAATCACAAATAGTTCGTCCGAGTGAACCGTATGCCGTACATCGCACACACCTTCATCTGTCTGCCCGTTTCTTTTGTTCCTCCTTATCGCAAACAGTTGATTGAGCTGAACCGTATGCCCTGCATCGCACACACACAACTAAACCCTGAACCGTGTTTGGTGCATCCTCCATCGCAAACATTTTGCACATTTTTTGATGGTTTTTTACACCACCGTTTGCGATTATGGTATCGCACACAGTTTCGTCGAAGGGTCTCTGATCATAGTGTCGCGTAGCAGCATCCTGCAGTAGTGAATCCACCTGGGCGCGCCAGGACCCCAAGCGCGCCCTGGTGGGTTGTGCCCTCCTCGGCCCACCTCCGGTGCCCATCTTCTGGTATATAGGTCATTTTGACATAGAAAAAATTAGGAGGGAACTTTCGGGACGAAGTGCCACCGTCTTGAGGTGGAACTTGGGCAGGAGCAGTTTTGCCCTCCGGCGGAGCGATTCCGCCGGGGGAACTTCCCTCCCAGAGGGGGAAATCATCGTCATCGTCATCACCACCAACTCTCCCATCTTTGGGAGGGCAATCTCCATCAACATCTTCAACAACACCATCTCCTCTCAAACCCTAGTTCATCTCTTCTGTTCAATCTTTGTACTAGAACCTTAGACTGGTGCTTGTGGGTGACTAGTAGTGTTGATTACATCAAGCAAGTAGTTGATTACTATATGGTTTATTCGATGGAAAATTATATGTTCAGATCCATTATGCTATTTAATACCCCTCTGATCTTGCGTAGGATTATCATTGTGAGTAGTTACTTTTGTTCTTGAGGTCACGGGAGAAGTCATGTTGCAAGTAATCATGTGAACTTGATATGTGTTCGATATTTTGATGGTATGTATATTGTGATTCCCTTAGTGGTGTCATGTGAACGCCAACTACATGGCACTTCACCATATTTGGGCCTAAGGGAATGCATTGTGGAGTAGTTATTAGAGGATGAGTTGCTAGAGTGATAGAAGTTTAAACCCTAGTTTATTCGCTACTTCGTAAGGGAACGATTTGGATCCAAAAGTTTAATGCTATGGTTAGATTTTATCTTAATACTTTTCTCGTAGTTGTGGATGCTTGCAAGGGGGTTAATCATAAGTAGGAGGTTTGTTCAAGTAAGAACAACACCTAAGCACCGGTCCACCCACATATCAGATTATCAAAGTAGCGAACACGAATTAAATCAACATGATGAAAGTGACATGGTGAAATTCCTGTGTACCCTCAAGAACGCTTTGCTTATCATAAGAGACTGTTTTCGCATGTCCTTTGCCACACAATGATTGGGCTACATTGCTGCACTTTATTTACCGTTATCATTACTTGCCCGTTACAAATTATGTTGCTATCAAACAACATGTTACCAACAATTTTAGTGCTTGCAAACATTACCTTGCTGAAAACCACTTGTCATTTCCTTCTGCTCCTCGTTGGGTTCGACACTCTTACTTATCGAAAGGACTACGATTGATCCCCTATACTTGTAGGTCATCAAGGCTCTTTTCTGGCGCCGTTGCCGGGGAGTGAAGTGCTCTTGGTAAGTGGAAATCGGTAAGGAAAAATGTATACTACGTGCTAAAAATTTATTGTCACTTGCTACTATGGAAAACAATCCTTTGAGGGGTTTGTTCAGGGTATCTTCACCTCGACCGGAACCACAATTAGTTGCTCCTCAACCTACTGCACCTACTGAAAATATTGGTTATGAAATTCCTTCGAGTATGATAGAACAACTACTAGCTAATCCTTATGCAGGAGATGGGACTGAACATCCTAATATGCACTTGATCTATGTGGATAAAATTTATGGATCATTTAAGCTTGCAGGTTTGCCCGGGGATGAAGCTAAGAAGAAGGTTTTCCCTTTATCTTTGAAGGGAAAATCATTGACATGGTGAAAGTATAACTATCCCTAGGTGGTTTTGGTAATTCCTAACAACATATAGCTCATTGGGCTAATACTATTCCAAGATTAATATTTCAGGAAAGCTCAATGACTGGCATGGCATGGATGAGAAAAGTGGACCCCTCAAAATACTAAGGATAAAAGGATTGGCTCAAGCTCCAAGTTCAAGACTTTACATTTTCTATTTTAGTGATCCAAGATCACATTGATTCTATAGGAAAAGCCACTACTATCAAGGAGGGATGAGGTGTTGCTTAATGAGGCTCTTGCTCAAAATGCTTAGTGATATGCTCCAAAACCCTCAACTACTTTCTCACATCCACATTTGACCTAAACCCAAAGTCAAACTCAGCCCCACCGATTCTTTCTATCCGGCGCCACCGAGTTCAGATGTCATAGCCACTGCCACAAACCCTAGGCAAATCAGTCTCACCGATAGGGATCTCGGTCTCACCGAGATGGGGTTGTAATCTCTCTGTTTCCCTTTGTAACGTTTTGGTCCTACCGAGATGAGTGATCGGTCCCACCGAGATTGCAATGTAAACTCTCTGTTTCCCTTTTGTAACATTTCGGTCTCACCGAAGTGAGCGAATCGGTCCCACCGAGTTTACCTGACCAACTCTCTGGTTAACTTATTACCAAAATCGGTCTCACCGAGTTTGTGTAATCAGTCACACCGAGATTACATTATGCCCTAACCCTAACCATATCGGTCCTACCGAGTTGCATGTCGGTCCCACTGAAAATCCTAACGGTCACTAGATTTGCTGAATCGGTCCGACCGAGTTTATCAATTCGGTCCCACCGAGTTTGGCAAGTTGTGTGTAACGGTTAGATTTTGTGTGGAGGCTATATATACCCCTCCACCTCCTCTTCATCCGTGGAGAGAGCCATCAGAAAGAACTTACACTTTCTCAGAGAGAACCACCTACACTTGTGTTGAGGCCAAGATATTTCATTCCTACCATATGAATCTTGATCTCTAGCCTTCCCCAAGTTTCTTTCCACTCAAATCTTCTTTCCACCCAATCCAAATCCTGTGAGAGAGAGTTGAGTGTTGGGGAGACTATCATTTGAAGCACAAGAGCAAGGAGTTCATCATCAACACACCATTTGTTACTTCTTGGAGAGTGGTGTCTCCTAGATTGGCTAGGTGTCACTTGGGAGCCTCCGACAAGATTGTGGAGTTGAACCAAGGAGTTTGTAAGGGCAAGGAGATCGCCTACTTCGTGAAGATCTACCGCTAGTGAGGCAAGTCCTTCGTGGGCGACGGCCATGGTGGGATAGACAAGGTTGCTTCTTCGTGGACCCTTCGTGGGTGGAGCCCTCCATGGACTCGCGCAACTGTTACCCTTCGTGGGTTGAAGTCTCCATCAACGTGGATGTACGATAGCACCACCTATCGGAACCACGACAAAACATCCGTGTCTCCAATTGTGTTTGAATCCTCCAAACCCTTGCCTTTACATTCTTGCAAGTTGCATGCTTTACTTTCCGCTGCTCATATACTCTTTGCATGCTTGCTTGAATTGTGTTAAGATTGCTTGACTTGTTCCAAGTTGCTAAAAATATGCCAAGGACTAAAATTGGGAAAAGGCTAGATTTTTATTTGGTTAAGTAGTCTAATCACCCCCCCTCTAGACATACTTTCGATCCTACAAGTGGTATCAGAGCTTTGGTCTCCATTTGCTTTGATTTCCATAGCCTTTGGTGGTCATAGCCTTGGTTTCACAACCTAGGAGAGTATGGCGTCTAGCGAGGGAAATTACCACCGTAGAGGTCCTTACTTTGATGGTACTAATTTTGCTAGTTGGAAGCATAAGATGAAAATGCATATTCTTGGACATAACCCCGCCGTTTGGGCTATTGTGTTTTTTGGCTTGCAAGGTGACTCTTTTGATGGGAGAGAACCAAACCGTGAAGCTACCGCGGAAGAGTTGAAGATGCTGCAGTACAATGCTCAAGCTTGTGATATCCTATTCAACGGATTGTGCCCCGAAGAATTCAACAAAATCAGCCGTCTTGAGAATGCAAAGGAAATTTGGGATACTTTGATTGATATGCATGAAGGTACCGACTCCGTCAAGGAATTAAAATTGGATGTGCTTCAAAGTCAACTTGACAAGTTCAAAATGAAGGATGTGGAAGGTGTCGCGGAAATGTACTCTAGGCTTGCTCTCATCACAAATGAGATTGCCGGCTTAGGAAGTGAAGAGATGACCGACAAATTCATCATCAAGAAGATCCTAAGAGCCTTGGATGGAAAATATGATACCGTATGCACATTGATCCAAATGATGCCCAATTACAAAGATCTCAAGCCTACGGAAGTCATTGGAAGAATTGTTGCTCATGAGCTGTCACTCAAGGATAAGGAAGAGCTTCACAACAAGTCAAGTGGTGCTTACAAAGCCTCATGTGATACTCCCACATCTTCAAGTGAGAAACAAAACTTCAATGAAGAATTGAGCTTAATGGTGAAGAACTTCAACAAGTTCTACAAGAGTAGAAGCAAAGAAAGAAGTTCCAAGTCAAGGTCCTACAATGACAAAAGATCTTCTAGTCGTGAGCGCAATTGCTACAATTATGGAAGACCTGGACACTACTCCAATGAGTGTACGACACCCTACAAGAGAAGAGAAGATTCTCCAAAAAGAAGAAGTAGAAGAGAAGAATTACCATCAAGGGAGAGAAGGAGTAGGGATGATCGTTATGAACGAAGACCCTCACGGAGAAGCAAGGATTCGGAAAGGAAGGACAAGTCATCAACGAGCTACACAAAACGAAGACATCAAGCTCATGTTGGTGAATGGGTATCCTGCTCCGACTCCGACAATCATTCCGAGATAAGCTATCACTCCGACTCCGAATACACTCAAGATGAAGGTGTTGCCGGTCTAGCACTTGTGTCAACCGACTCCTACGACATATTTGATTCACCAAATGAAGGAATTGGAAGATGCTTCATGGCCAAAGGTCCAAAGGTATCACACCCCGAGTATGTTGATTTCAATAGCGATGAAGATGACTTGTTAGGTGATGATGATTTACTTGTTGACAACTCTAGTGATGAATACTATGATGAAACGTCAATTAATCATGCTAATCAACATAAAACGAATGACAATGATAAGGAGAAGATTGAGTCTCTAACTAAAGAACTAAACACTCTTAAGTTAGCTCATGAAACTATCTTAGGAGATCATCGAGAACTTTTAAGGACTCATGAGAAATTACGTTTTGAAAAGCTCAACCTTGAGCAAGAGCATGAGTTCTTAAAGGCAATCAATGATGATCTTCGCAAGAAAAGTTCTTCTTACATTGCCAAGCATTTACTCTTATCCACTTACATGCCTCAAGTCAAGTCTAGTAACAAGAATAAGAAGGATTCTTTCTCTAGTAGTAACAATAATCATGCTAAATCCAATATTGTTGCTTCTAGTAGTTCTCTTGATTCCACTAATGATTCTCTTAGCCAAGTTACACTTGAGCAAGAAAATAGCTTATTGAAGGGAATTATAGAGAAAGGTGTTTAAAAGAGCCTTGCCGGGAGTAAGCAATTCGAGGAAATTGTACGCAAGCAAGGAAGGCACTGGAAGAACCAAGGTATTGGTTTTGAACGAAAGTTCAATGCCAATGGATTTGAGTGGGAAGAAGATCAATACCCTAAGACGAAGTTTGTTCCTCAACAAGAGAAGTATGATCCTACTTCCTTCAAAGGAACACAAGCTCAAGATGATCTTCCACCACAAGACCACAAGCAAAAAGGCAAGGATAAGCTTCAAGAGGAAATTGATGCATTCGAAGAAGCACCTAAGGCCTTGGTCAAGTGGGTTCCCAAGACTACATCAAGTTCTACTTCATCAAGTACAACTACGACTCCAAGGATTCCCATCAAGATGGTGTGGATCCAAAAGAAGAAGAACTAGAGAGTTCTTGAGGGTGGCTCCGCCAATATACTTCACTCTTATCATTTTGGCAAGAACAAGTGAAATCAACCTCCACATCTTGCACTAGTTCAAGGAGTCACAAACCCTCTTGTTGGTAAGGCAAGGGACAAGGTAACCTAATGCTTTCATAGACATCATTTTGTGTGTGCATCACTCTATGTCTATGGATATCCTTGTTTGTTCCTTGTGGGACTAACCCGTGTAGGTATTGAAAGTGCAACTCACTCCAAAGGATTGCTTCAAATGATCTACATAAACATTGAGCATCCACATCTTCAACACCTACATGAAGTCATCATCGACAAAACCCAAGGTTAGTTCATCCCTCTTAGGGGGGATCTCACATCTAGGGGGAGCTTTACTCTAAGAATTGAGCTAAAGCAACTCTAATGATGTGAACACAACAATGCTTTATGTAAAAGTGGTAACCCCACTTGTGCTTAAACGATGAGTATGACCTATGATCAAATGTTCTCATTTGACTCCTAAGTCAATATACTCATATATAGATGACCTAGTCATCGCCAATTGCTTGATAGATGCTAGATTTGGTTGTGCATGCTTTGCCACATATTTCATTTGCCATTTTATTGTGTGAGCATGTTGGTTGCATAATTTACTCATTCGAGGACATCCACTTGTTGTTTTGATTGATTGGTTTCTTTTTCTCTTGCCAAGTGGATGGACAAGAATGCCTAAGAACCTTCTCTAGCTATCTATGCTCTTCTCGTCTCAAACTCTATTCATGCTGCATCACAAAGTTTGATCAAGTCAGATTCGAACCCCTCTGTGTGAGGAGCACTCGGAGTCCCCGATTCGTCATAGACTTAAACTTCCAAAACTTCTTTGTGTGTTTCGGTCTGACCGATTCATCCATTTCGGTCATACCGAGATCACTAAGTCGATCTAGGTTTTCAATCTCGGTGCAACCGTTTTGAACTTTTTGGTCACATTGAGTTGCAGTAACTGCTTGTAGTTATGCATCTCGGTGCCACCGAGTTGTTCCACTCGGTCACACCGACAGGGTCAGGCTATATATACCCACGGGCAAAAATTTGGAAAACTTTCTGAACCTCTTCGCCCGCGCTCAGCCTGCTCTGACTCCGTGGTCTCCGGATCGCTTCCTTGTCGCCAGCCGCCTCCAGTCGCTGGTCTCCGCCGCCGTCAACGGGATCATCTCCGCCGTTGCTGCTGTAGCGAGTCCATCGCCGCACTAGGGTATGGACTTGATCTTTGTGCTATTCCCCCTCCGATTCCTAGCACATCGTTTTGCCATGAATCTTGCCACGATTGAGATCACTCTATCCAATGAAAACACTCCATAGTTTAGTTGTGGATTGAAAATTTAGGGTTAGGTTTCCGCCGAAACCATCTCGGACCGACCGAGTTGATGAAATTGGTTCCACCGATTTGGCTCAGGCCATTGCACATGTGATTCTCGGTCTGACCGAGAATTGCAAATCGGTGTGACCGAGTTCAAGTTTCTGTGAAACCCTAGCAGTCTCGGTGCCACCGAACTGTGACTCGGTCTGACCGAGTTCACCAGTTTAGGTTCCAACAGCTGCTTCGGTATCACCGAGATTTCAAATCGGCAGATCCGAAATGCTTTCTGTGGAAAACTAAAACTAAGTTTTTGACTCATTCTTTTGCAAAAACCTCTACACTTTGTGATGCTCATCCACTCTACCTCATCTATAATCTATTCACAGGGTCAGCTGTCAGCGCTTGCATCATGTCAGATCAGAGTGACAGTTAGAACAAGTCTGAGGGGCAGGCTCACTGGAGTGAGGGAACTAGTCCCTCTAGCAGCTATGATGAAGGCAGCAGGAGCACTCCAAGCAACTTGCCAAAGGCTGCCACTAGGGCCAGCAAGAAAAGAACCTCAGAATCAGAGGATGAGGACTATGTGGCTGATGAGGAAGAAGCCACATCAAAGAAGAAAGTGCTGAAGAAAGAATATAGCACAGCTGTTGCAGCCAAGCCAGGTCTGAAGACCAAAATGCCAGCAAGAAGACAACCAATGTCAAAAGTCAGAAAATCAACTGCTGAAGCTTCAAAATCAGCTGCTGAAGAAGCTGAAAAAGGGAAGAAAAGGAAAGAGAGGGTCAAGAAGACCACTGCCAGAATTTTGGGCAAGTCTTCTATGATGAGAGACTCTGAAGAAGAAGAGGAAGAGGATGCTGCACCAGCACCTAAGACTCAGAAGCTGATGGGAGATGCTATAAAATTAGGGGTTGCTCCATCTAAGCCCAAAGCTGCTCCCAAAGCTGCTACTCCAGCTCAGAAACCCAAGAGGAGCACCAGGAACATCCCAGCAGCAGAGAAGAACAAGGCCCCAGTGCCTGAAGCTGCAATGGAAGAAGAAGATGACGAGACACATGTCTTGAGGAAGCTGAAGCCAGAAATTCCAGATCACAATGATGCTCACCCAGTTGCAGAGAACATGAAAGACAGGAAGGATGCATGATTGAGACTATGGAGACAGTATGATCCATATGCTATCAGGAGGAAGACTGCTGTGGACTACAAATTTCACACTAAGGAACAACAGGACTTCTATGAGACAGTTTTGGTCGACAAAAAGCCCATTGTGTGTGATATGAGATGGGTTGACTGGGAATTTATAAAGGATAATGCGGATTACTTCCCTGGAGTGCTTGACAGTTTCAAGGCTTGTGGAGTTGATGAGTTTGTTGCTCAAAAGCTCACCAAGTGGAACGATGAGTTAATCATGCAATTTTACTCCACTTCCCACTTCTATCCAGATGGAAGGATAGTATGGATGTCTGAGGGTACTAGGTACCAATCTACAGTTGAAGAATGGGCCAAGCTTATAAATGCTCCTGAAGAACATGAGGATGACTTGGACATATATGCAGAGAAGAAGAAGGATCACAACTCCATGGCCAGCATGTACAAGGAGATTCCTGATGAAGATCTTGAGACTCACCGTTTTGGATCTGTGAAACACTTGCTGTCAGGCCTGCCCACTATCAACTGAATCCTCAGGAACACTCTTCTGCCCAAGTCAGGTGATCATAGGATGATCAGAGGTCACTCCATCAACTTGCTGCACATTTTTGATGTTCCACAGAAATTCAAGGTCATGAGCCTCATTGTGGAAACCATAAAGAGGACAGCAGCAGATCAGAAGAGGAGTTGTGGGTATGCCCCACAGATTCAGGAGCTGATCAACTCCAAGATGGGCACTGGCACATATCTTCTAGACAAGGAGCACCTGCCCATCTACCCAGACTTCGAGGATAACACAATGGTGATGAATGAAAATGAACCATCTTTTGTGCAAGCACAAGCAAAGAGGGAGAAAGCAAAGACTGAAAAGGCTACAAAGATGCCAACCATGGATGAGGCATCTCAATATCTTCTGAAGAGCAAGCAAGATCAGCTTGGCTACTTGATTGCCTCCACTCTGAGGATTGAGAAGGGACTGGCCACCCTGACTCAAAACCAGGAGAGTCTGGAGAGGATCATGGAGCAGAAGTTCTATGACTTAGATGTCAAGGTCACTGAGACACAGTCGGTTGTTGAGCAACTTCAGGAGGAAGTGCAGGAGAAGAAGGGCAAGACAACCACTGATGCTTTTGCTAGAGTGCCCAGAGGTCAGAGGTCTGCTGCTATGCCTGTCACAGACACCAGAGCAACTTCATCTGCACCAGCTACAGCTTCAGTGCCACCAGCTCCAGCATCTACTCCTCTAGCACCATCTACATCGACTGATGCCTTCGTTCTTGGAGTTCTGTCTACACCACCACCTGAAGACCAAGCCTGAGTGTCGATCTAGCACTATGCATTTTTATGAACTTTTTGGTAACTTGTTGCCAAAGGGGGTGAAAAAATGTATAGATCATAGGCTTCAAGAGAGAGTGTTGCTTTTGTTCTCTCTTGCGTTTCTCTTTGGTGGTTGAACTTTGTCATTCGCTTGCTTGAGATACTTTATACTTGTGTGTGATACTTGGATGATCATGTGTTTGATCATATACTACCTTAATGCTTGTTGGACGACATTATCCTTTTATATTCCATATGATCACTCACTTTGCTTGGTGATGAGTGCATGTATTTAATTATTATCATTTTGAGCGCTCCACCAAGATGTATGTGACATGGAAGAGTAACCCATGATCCTAACTCTTTGTGCATTTGCAGTCCAAAGAAAATCTTAAACTATGCACAAATTTAGGGGGAGCTCTTGCTTTTCACATACTTCTCAAAGCGAGAATGTTTTTCACTCTTATTATCATTTGTCGAAGCTTTGATCTATATGTTGTCATCAATTACCAAAAAGGGGGAGATTGAAAGTGCAACTATCCCTAGGTGGTTTTGGTAATTCCTAACAACATATAGCTCATTGGGCTAATACTATTCCAAGATTAATATTTCAGGAAAGCTCAATGATTGGCATGGAATGGATGAGAAAAGTGGACCCCTCAAAATACTAAGGATAAAAGGATTGGCTCAAGCTCCAAGTTCAAGACTCTACATTTTCTATTTTAGTGATCCAAGATCACATTGATTCTATAGGAAAAGCCACTACTATCAAGGAGGGATGAGGTGTTGCTTAATGAGGCTCTTGCTCAAAATGCTTAGTGATATGCTCCAAAACCCTCAACTACTTTCTCACATCCACATTTGACCTAAACCCAAAGTCAAACTCGGCCCCACCGATTCTTTCTATCCGGCGCCACCGAGTTCAGATGTCATAGCCACTGCCACAAACCCTAGGCAAATCGATCTCACCGGTAGGGATCTCGGTCTCACTGAGATGGGGTTGTAATCTCTCTATTTCCCTTCATAACGTTTTGGTTTTGGTCCTACCGAGATGAGCGATCGGTCCCACTGAGATTGCAATGTAAACTCTATGTTTCCCTTTTGTAACATTTCGGTCTCACCGAAGTGAGCGAATCGGTCCCACCGAGTTTACCTGACCAACTCTCTGGTTAGCTTATTACCAAAATCGGTCTCACCGAGTTTGTGTAATCAATCACACCGAGATTATGTTATGCCCTAACTCTAACCATATCGGTCCTACCGAGTTGCATGTCGGTCCCACCGAAAATCCTAACAGTCACTAGATTTGTTGAATCGGTCCGACCGAGTTTATCAATTCGGTCCCACCGAGTTTGGCAAGTTGTGTGTAACAGTTAGATTTTGTGTGGAGGCTATATATACCCCTCCACCTCCTCTTCATCCGTGGAGAGAGCCATCAGAAAGAACTTACACTTCCAACTTACACTTTCTGAGAGAGAACCACCTACACTTGTGTTGAGGCCAAGATATTTCATTCCTACCATATGAATCTTGATCTCTAGCCTTCCCCAAGTTGCTTTCCACTCAAATCTTCTTTCCACCCAATCCAAATCCTGTGAGAGAGAGAGTTGAGTGTTGGGGAGACTATCATTTGAAGCACAAGAGCAAGGAGTTCATCATCAACACACCATTTGTTACTTCTTGGAGAGTGGTGTCTCCTAGATTGGCTAGGTGTCACTTGGGAGCCTCCGACAAGATTGTGGAGTTGAACCAAGGAGTTTGTAAGGGCAAGGAGATCGCCTAATTCGTGAAGATCTACCGCTAGTGAGGCAAGTTCTTCATGGGCGACGGCCATGGTGGGATATACAAGGTTGCTTCTTCGTGGGTGGAGCCCTCCGTGGACTCGCGCAACCGTTACCCTTCGTGGGTTGAAGTCTCCATCAACGTGGATGTACGATAGCACCACCTATCAGAACCACGACAAAACATCCGTGTCTCCAATTGCGTTTGAATCCTCCAAACCCTTCCCTTTACATTCTTGCAAGTTGCATGCTTTACTTTCCGCTGCTCATATACTCTTTGCATGCTTGCTTGAATTGTGTTAAGATTGCTTGACTTGTTCCAAGTTGCTAAAAATCTGCCAAGGACTAAAATTGGGAAAAGGCTAGATTTTTATTTGGTCAAGTAGTCTAATCACCCCCCTCTAGACATACTTTCGATCCTACACATGGTATAGGCTATGCGATGATACTGGATCTTGGAACTGGAACCGATTGAAAATGGAATTTCACCAAAAAAACTCCTATGCATCTAATTCATCATGATCGGAATTATATATATAATTTTTGGCCTCATGAAGGATAAAGTATCGTTCTAGCTTGGGGGAGGCTTAAGTCAATGTTATATTCATGCCCCAATCATGAGCTCTCAAGAGAAATTACTATTTAGAATTTTTATGCTCGGCTTTCTCGTGATGATCAATCCATGCTCGATACTTCTTGTACTGGTTCTTTTATGAAGAAGTCTATTTAATTCAGGTGGGATATTTTAGAAAGATTTAAATGCAACTCTGAAGATTGGGAACTCGATGAAGGTAAAGAGTCAGGTATTAAGCTTAAGTTTGATCGTGTTAAATCTTTTATGAGCACCGATGGTTTTCAGAAGTTTAGTACTAAATATGGTCTTGACTCTGAGATAGTAGCCTCTTTTTTTGAATCATTTGCTACTCATGTTGATCTCCCTAAAGAGAAGTGGTTTAAAAATCACCCACCAATTAAAGAAGAAATTAAAGAACCAGACATAGTTAAAGATGAAACTATTATTTACAATGTTGACCCAGTTGTGCCTACTGCTTATATTGAAAAACCACCTTCCCCTATTAGGATAAAGGAACATGCTAAGGTTTCAACTATGGTTCGCAAACGTAATATTAGAGCACCTAAACCCGCTGAACAAATTAAAGTAGAACCTAGTGTTGCTATGGTTAAAGATCTCCTGGTGGAAAATATTGATGGGCATGTTATTTACTTATGTGATGAAGCTGCTAGAATTGCCAAACCCAAACAAAAAGATAAACATAGACCTGTTGTTGGCATGCCTATTGTCTCAGTTAAAATAGGAGATCATGCTATCATGGCTTATGTGATTTAGTGCTCGTGTGAGTGCTATTCCTTTTACCTTATACCAAAAAATTATGGATGACATAGCATCCACTGAAATAGAAGACATAGATGTTACTATTAAACTTGCTAATAGAGACACCATCACACCACTTGGGAGTGTTAGAGATGTTGAAGCCTTGTGTGGGAAAATAAAATACCCTACTGATTTTCTAGTTCTTGGTTCCCCACAAGATGACTTTTGTCCCATTATCTTTGCTAGACCTATCTTGAACACTACCAATGCTACTACAAATTGTCATAAACAAATTGTCAGTGTTCGCTTTGGTGATGAGTCTCATGAATTTAATTTTTCCAAGTTTAATAGACAATCTCATAAGAGAGAATTACCAAGTAAAGATGAAATAATTGGTCTTGCTTCTATTGTCGTGCCTCCTACTGATCCACTAGAACAAGATTTACTAGACCATGAAAATGATATGCATTTGCATGAAAGGAATGAAATAGATAAAATTTTCTTTGAACAACAACCTTTGCTCAAAAATAATTTGCCTATTGAAACTCTTGGAGGTCCCCCTCCACCTAAAGGTGATCCTGTGTTTGAATTAAAACAATTGCCTGACACTTTGAAATATGCTTATCTTGATGAGAAAGAGATATATCATGTTAAGTGCTAACCTTTCAGAACATGAATAAGAAAGATTATTGAAAATTCTGAAGAAGCACCGTGCTACTATTGGATATACTCTTGATGGTCTTAAGGGCATTAGTCCCACTCTATGTGAGCATAAGATTAATATGGAACCTGATGCCAAACCCGTCGTTGATCATCAACGACGTTTGAATCCCAAGATGAAAGAAGTGGTAAGAATTGAAATACTAAAGCTTTTGGAAGTAGTTATAATATATCCCATAGCTGATAGTAGATGGGTAAGTCCCGTTCATTGTGTCCCTAAGAAAGGAGGTATCACTGTTGTTCCTAAGGATAAAAATGAACTTATCCCACAAAGAATTGTTACTGGCTTATAATGGTAATTGATTTTTAGAAAACTAAATAAAGAAACTAGAAAAGATCATTACCCTCTACCTTTTATTGATCAAATGTTGGAAAGATTGTCTAAGCACACACATTTTTGCTTCCTTGATGGATATTTTGTTTTTTTTCTCAAATACATGTTTCACAACCTGATCAAGAGAAAACCATCTTTACTTGCCCTTTGGAACTTATGCTTATAGACGCATGCCTTTTGGTTTATGCAATGCACCTGCTACCTTTCAAAGATGTATGACTGCTATATTCTCTGATTTTTGTGAAAAGATTGTTGAGGTTTTCATGGATGATTTTTGCGTTTACGGAACTTCTTTTGATGATTGCTTGAGCAACCTTGACCGAGTTTTTCAGAGATGTGAGCAAACTAATCTTGTCTTGAATTGGGAGAAGTGCCACTTTATGGTTAATGAGGGTATTGTCTTGGGTCATAAAATTTCTGAACGAGGTATTGAAGTGGATAAAGCCAAAGTTGATGCAATTGAGAAAATGCCATGTCCTAGAGATATCAAAGGTATTTGTAGTTTCCTTGGTCATGCTGGTTTCCATAGGAGGTTTATTAAAGACTTCTCTAAAATTTCCAGGCCTCTTGCTAATCTTTTACAAAAGGATGTTCCATTTGTTTTTGATGATGATTGTGTAGAAGCCTTTGAAACACTTAAGAAAGCCTTGACTTCTGCACCTATTGTTCAACCACCTGATTGGAACCTGCCTTTTGAAATTATGTGCGATGCTAGCACTACAAAAAAAATACACTTCCGTGATGATACATGTTTGTCATAGTAGGTCACGTTTTCTGTCATGCATGTACATCCATGATGATTGTATGACAGAATCAAGATAGTCATACATGTGCTGTCGTAGAAGTGTTCCATGACAATACCAAAATTATAATCACGGAAGTGTCCACTTCCATGACGATAAATGGTGCATCATGGAAGTGTTTTCGTCAAGGGTAACCGACATGTGGCATCCACCGTAACGGGTCACCGTTAAGCTATCGGGTTCCGGTTTGGATCCGATAACCCGTTAATAGCCCCAACCAATGGGGATTTTCCACATGTAAAATTCTCATTCGCCGGATGATCCATGTGTTAGCTCATCGTTGGGACAGATGTCATCCCTACAATGAACGGAAGACGCCTATGATATGTCGACACATGGCACAGCCCAACAACGGCCCATTTAAGGTAAAAAGGTTGGCCCAGCTAAAGGCCCACAATATTTTTCAGACACTAGTGGGCTAGCCCATTAACAGCTTGCCATGTTTTGGGTCAAATTAAGGCCCATATCAGATTAGTCTTGCTCGCAACCTGTCGTGTTTTGGGCTAAGTTACGGCCCATATCAGATCAGGCCCATTAACAGGCCACTGTTCTTTTGGGCCCATTCTAAGCCGGGTTTGTATTTCAGCCTGTTAAATGCCCGTTTACCAGTTCGGCCTGATAATAGTTTCAGCCTGTTAGCGGCCCGTGGTGCATCTGGGCTGTTATCGGCCTGGTTTCACTTTAGGCCATTTAACGGCCCATGTAGAAACTGGGTTATTTCTTGTCCGAAGTAACTTTAGGCCTCTTAACGACCCGTAGTCTTCGTGGATAAATTTTAGCCCAACTGGCCTATCAGCCTGTTAATGGCCCGTGTAACAGTTGGGCCTAATTACAGCCGCGTTGAATCCGGCCTGCTTACAACCCATCTGTTAATGGCCTGTGACACTATTGGGCCTACGACCCGCGCTGATACCGGCCTGCTTAAAGCCCATAATTTTATTGGGCCAAACATGGCCCGAGATATATTTTGGTCTGTTAACGGCTCGTTCTATTTGGGCCAAACATGGGCCTAAGGCAGTTTCGGCCTGTATTAGACCGTGAATTTTTCGTCTCAACGCTAGCCCAGTCTAGTTTTTAGCCTGTTAAAATCCCATGGCATTCTCTGGCCTAGCTGGCCAGAACTTTACTCGACCTGTTAAAGGCGGAACACTACTATACGCTTAGACCTGCTAATGGCCCAAGATGATTATAGGCCCACGTTTTTGGCCCATATATAGCGAGTTACGAGCCGCCCTGAAGATCGACAACATTGAGATCCATTGAAGCTTCCGGCCTAAATTACAACATCCCGACCAAGAATAAAGCTTAAAGAAATTACGGCATATTACATCCACTCACTACTAGGGCCCTAGTAGTAGCGCTTGTTTTAGAGCTACTAGTAGCGCTTGTACAAGCACTACTAGTAAGGCGCTACAGCTAGCTCGTAGTAGTAGCGCTGGTTCTCCAGCGCTACTGCTATACCTAGTTAGTAGTAGCACTTGTTTATGAAAAGCGCTGCTAATAAAGTAAGTAGCAGTAGCGTTTCTTCTGAAAAGCGCTACTGCTAAAAAATGCAGCTTATTGTCGCTGTATTTGTATAGGTTTTATATACAGTACTTTCTGAAGGAAATATGCCCTAGAGGCAATAATAAAGATGTTATTTATATTTCCTTATATCATGATAAATTTTTATTATTCATGCTAGAATTGTATTAACCGGAAACTTGATACATGTGTGAATACATAGACAAAACAAAGTGTCCCTAGTATGCCTCTACTTGACTAGCTCGTTAATCAAAGATGGTTAAGTTTCCTGACCATAGACATGTGTTGTCATTTGATGAACGGGATCACATCATTAGGAGAATGATGTGATGGACAAGACCCATCCGTTAGCTTAGCATTATGATCGTTAAGTTTTATTGCTATTGCCTTCTTCATGACTTATACATATTCCTCTGACTATGAGATTATGCAACTCCCGAATATCGGAGGAACACCTTATGTGCTATCAAACATCACAACGTAATTGGGTGATTATAAAGATGCTCTACAGGTGTCTCCGAAGGTGTTTGTTAGGTTGGCATAGATCGAGAATAGGATTTGTCACTCCGAGTATCGGAGAGGTATCTCTGGGCCCTCTCGGTAATGCACATCACCATAAGCCTTGCAAGCAATGTGACTAATGAGTTAGTTGCGGGATGATGCATTACGAAACGAGTAAAGAGACTTGCCAGTATCGAGATTGAACTAGGTAAGATGATACCGACGATCAAATCTCGAACGTATGTTGTTATGCGGTTTGACCGACAAAGATCTTCGTAGAATATGTAGGAGCCAATATGAGCATCCAGGTTACGCTATTGGTTATTGACCGGAGATGTGTATCGGTCATGTCTACATAGTTCTCGAACCCGTAGGGTCCGCACTCTTAACGTTCGATGACGATTAGTATTATGAGTTATGTGATTTGATGACCGAAGTTTCGGAGTCCCGGATGAGATCACGGACATGACAAGGAGTCTCAAAATGGTCGAGAGGTAAAGATTCATATATTGGAAGGTTGCATTCGGAAATCGGAATGGTTCCGAGTGATTCAGGCATTTTTCCGTAGTACTGGGAGGTTACCGGAACCCCCCGGGAGAAGTATTGGGTCTATTGGGCCTTATTCAAGGAAAGGAGAGGGGCCACATGAGAGGGGCGCGCCCCCCTTGCCCAAACTGAATTGGACTAGGGGAGGGGGCCGCCCCCCCTCTTTCCTTCTCCCTCTCTCTCCCTCCCCCTTTTCCCCTCTCTGGTGAAAGGAAGGAGGGGGGGGGGGCGAATCCTACTTGGACTAGGAGTCCAAGTAGGACTCCCCCCTTGGCGCGCCCCTGCTACCTCTTGAGCACTGCGTTGGATTTCCTTGAAGAGGAAAGGATGATGCAGCAAAGTAGCGTAAGTATTTCCCTCAGTTTTTGAGAACCAAGGTATCAATCCAGTAGGAGGCCACTGATACGTCTCCAATGTATCTACAATTTTTGATTGTTCCATGCTATCATATTATCTGTTTTGGATGTTTATGGGCTTTATTAAACACTTTTATATCACTTTTGGGACTAACCTATTAACCCAGAGCCCAGTGCCAGCTCCTGTTTTTTCCCTTGTTTCAGTGTTTCGAAGAAAAGGAATATCAAACGGAGTCGAAACGGAATAAAACCTTCTGGAGAAGTTATTTTTGGAAGGAAAGCAACCTGATAGACTTGGAGTGCATGTCAGGAAAGAAACAAGGGAGCCACGAGGTAGGGGGGCGCGCCCTCCCCCCTAGGGCGCGCCCTCCACCCTCGTGGGCCCCTCGTGGCCCACCTGACGTGTTTCTTCCTCCTATATATACCAATATACCCTAAAACCATCAGGGAACAGAAGAGATCGGGAGTTCCGCCGCCGCAAGCCTCTGTTCCCACCAAAAAGCAATCGGGACCCTGTTTCGGCACCCTGCCGGAGGGGGATCCCTCACCGGTGGCCATCTTCATCATCCCGGCGCTCTCCATGACGAGGAGGGAGTAGTTCACCCTCGGGGCTGAGGGTATGTACCAGTAGCTATGTGTTTGATCTCTCTCTCTCTCTCGTGTTCTTGATTTGGCACGATCTTGATGTATCGCGAGCTTTTCTATTATAGTTGGATCTTATGATGTTTCTCCCCCTCTACTCTCTTGTAATGGATTGAGTTTTCCCTTTGAAGTTATCTTATCGGACTGAGTCTTTAATGATTTAAGAACACTTGATGTATGTCTTGCGTGGGATACCCGTGGTGACAATGGGGTATTCTATTGATTCACTTGATGTATGTTTTGGTGATCAACTTGCGGGTTTCGTGACCTTGGGAACCTATGCATAGGGGTTGGCACACGTTTTCATCTTGACTCTCCGGTAGAAACTTTGGGGCACTCTTTGAGGTTCTATGTGTTGGTTGAATAGATGAATATGAGATTGTGTGATGCATATCGTATAATCATGCCCACGGATACTTGAGGTGACAATGGAGTATCTAGGTGACATTAGGGTTTTGGTTGATTTGTGTCTTAAGGTGTTATTCTAGTGTGAACTCTAGGGCTGTTTGTGGCACTTATAGGAATAGCCCAATGGATTGATTGGAAAGAATAACCTTGAGGTGGTTTCGTACCCTACCATAATCTCTTCGTTTGTTCTCCGCTATTAGTGACTTTGGAGTGACTCTTTGTTGCATGTTGAGGGATTGTTATATGATCAAACTATGTTATTATTGTTGAGAGAACTTGCACTAGTGAAAGTATAAACCCTAGGCCTTGTTTCAACACATTGCAATACCGTTTAGGCTCACTTTTACCATTAATTACCTTGCCGTTTTTATAATTTCAGATTACAAATATCTTTATCTACTATCCATATCGCACTTGTATCACCATCTTTTCGCCGAACTAGTGCACCTATACAATTTACCATTGTATTGGGTGTGTTGGGGACACAAGAGACTCTTTGTTATTTGGTTGCAGGGTTGCTTGAGAGAGACCATCTTCATCCTATGCCTCCCACGGATTGATAAACCTTAGGTCATCCACTTGAGAGAAATTTTCTACTGTCCTACAAACCTCTGCACTTGGAGGCCCAACAATGTCTACAAGAAGAAGGTTGTGTAGTAGACATCAAGCTCTTTTCTGGCGCCGTTGCCGGGGAGGTGAGTGCTTGAAGGTATATCTTTAGATCTTGCAATCGAATCTTTTTGTTTCTTGTTTTATGACTAGTTTAGTTTACAAAGGAGAATAAAAAAATGGAATTAAGTTTGTCTCATACGCTTCACCTTTTTAATATCTTTCGTGAGTATGATGGAAAGGAAAATTGTGCTAAAGTGCTAGAAGAAGAATTTTATAAAATGTTTGGCACTAAATCTCTGAATGATGAGCATGATTGCAATGTTGTTAGTATGAATCCTTTGAATATCCATGGTACTAATGATGATTGCACTAGTCATGATGAAAATGTCTCTTATAAGCATGTCGATTTTTGTGGAGTAACTTGGTTTTGCAAGTACACACCAAATAGGGAAGATAGATATTGCAAGAGGCATAAGCATTTAGAAACTAAAGGGTTGCAAGGAAGGCTAAATGTTAGTGCTGAAAATTTAAGATATCTTAGGCATACTTGCGAACTTTGCAATGAACATGGTCATTTAAATATCAAATGCAAATTGTTTCATGATCAAATCGTGTCCAAAAATTGTGATGACTTGATTTCCCTTGCACATCATAATGAACTTAGTTTGCTTTTGGGTTATGAAGAATTGAAACGTCAAACTGAGTTCATTCCAGAATATAACCTCGAGAAATTCCTCGATATTGATCTAGAAGAAATTTATATGTATTGTGCGGTGAATTGCATTGAAAATCCTTATATTGCCAATTACATAAAGAAAAGAAAACAAATAGAAGATGAAGAGAATACTAATGAAAGGGAAGAGACTTCCCAATATCCTTCTATTATTTCTTATGATGAATCAGGTAACGAGGAGGAGCCTTCTATTCAACCAATTTCATTAATAAGGAGCTCGAAAAGGAAGATTGAACCCACACATGATGTGGTGAAAAAGAAGAAAAGAAAAAAGAAGAGAGGTAAAAAGGTATCTCTCCCAAATAATGTTGCTCCTATTATTGTTGTGCCTCATGAAAATAAAACAAAAATAATTGTGGAAGATGATGCACTTGATGATGATCTCGTTATGCCTATTTCTTGTTGTGATGATTATGATTGGGAAGATAATGATACTCCTTATGATCTTGAAAATCTTTTTGGAACTTGCTTAGAAGAATATGATAATAACATTTGCTATACTTTTGGCGCTATCCATACTATTAATAATTGGAATGATTATGCTTATGATATGAAAAGAGCCAAGCTTGGGGAAGCTATGTTTGATGAGGATGACATATTTGAGAATATATTTGCTGAAATTAATGTTTGTCCCAAGCTTGGGGATGCTATGTTTAATGAAGATGATATTTGTAGTCTCTCAAGTTTTGATATGCAAATTTGTTATGATGATAGCATGCCTCTTACTTATGATGATTATATTGATGAAAGTGAGTTTGGAAGAGTGTCAACTTTAGGAAGTAATGATCCCACTATTTTGGAGGATGTTGAATCTTATTGTGATGAATATGAAAGTGGATTTGGAGAGGTCATGACTTTATTTAGTAATGATTCCACTATCTTGGAAGAGGTTTCAATCGATTATGATGAGAACAAAGTTGCTACTTATGATGATTATTGTGATGAAACTTATGCTATAAAAAGTAGTGATAATTATATTTATAAAACTTGTCATGATTATGGTTACCCTTTTTCTGAACATTACTCTTTTAATGTGGAGACAATTTATAATATTCGAGTCTCATATGACACTCTCACTATTCCGAATGAAAAGAGTTTTGCCTATGTGAAGAGTAATAAAATTTTCTATGCTTGTAGATCATGAAAAGAATGCTTTAGGTGCTGGTTATATTGTTGAATTCATTCATGATGCTACTGAAAATTATTATGAGGGAGGAACATATGCTTGTAGGAATTGCAATAATATCAAGTTTCCTCTCTATGTGCTTAAAGTTTTAAAGTTATACTTGTTTTGCCTTCCTATGCTAGTTGATTATTGTTACCATAAGTTGTTTGCTCACAAAATCCCTATGCATAGGAAGTGGGTTAGACTTAAATGTGCTAGTCATATTCTTCATGATGCTCTCTTTATGTTTCAATTCTTATCTTTTATGTGAGCATCATTGAAATCATCATGCCTAGCTAGGGGCGTTAAACGTTAGCGCTTGTTGGGAGGCAACCCAATTTTATTTTAGTTTATTGCTTTTTGGTTAGGTTTAGTAATAAATAATTCATCTAGCCTCTTTTTAGACATATTTTTATGTTTTAATTAGTGTTTGTGCCAAGTAGAACCTTTGGGAAGACTTGGGTGAAGTCTTTATGATCATGCTGTAAAAAACAGAAATTTTAGCGCTCACGAGAATAGCTGTCATTTTTTACCAGAGAGTGAAATTTAGTTGATTCTTTTTGCACCTGATTACTAGACAATTTCCTTAGGTCCAGAAATTTATTTCAGAATTTTTGGAGTTCCATAAGTATACGTTTGATACAGATTACTACAGACTGTTCTGTTTTTGACAGATTCTGTTTTTCGTGTGTTGTTTGCTTATTTTGATGAATCTATGGCTAGTAAAAGAGGTTATGAACCATAGAGAAGTTGGAATACAGTAGTTTAACACCCATATAAATAAAGAATGAGTTCATCACAGTACCTTAAAGTGGTGGTTTGCTTTCTTATACTAACAGAACTTACGAGTTTTCTGTTGAGTTTTGTGTTGTGAAGTTTTCAAGTTTTGGGTAAAGATTCGATGGACTATGGAATAAGGAGTGGAAAGAGCCTAAGATTTGGGATGACCAAGGCAGCCCAAGGTAAAATTCAAGGACAACCAAAAGCCTAAGCTCGGGGATGCCCCGGATGGCATCCCCTCTTTCGTCTTCGTTCATCGGTAACTTTACCTGGAGCTATATTTTTATTCACCACATGATATGTGTTTTGCTTGGAGCGTAATTTCCTTTTGTTTAGTTTTACTTGCTGTTTGAATAAAATACCAAGATATGAATTTCTTAAATGTTAGAGAGTCTTCACATAGTTGCATAATTATTCTACACTTATATCTTTCGGAGTAGTTTGTCGTTACTCTAGTACTTCACTTATATCTTTTAGAGCACGATGGTGGGTTTATTTTGAAGAAATTTATGAACTCTCATGCTTCACTTATATTATTTTGAGAGTCTTAAATAGCATGGTATTTGCATAAATAATCCTAATATGCTAGGCATACAAGATTTGTAAGAATTCTTATGAGTGTGTTGAATACTATGAGAAGTTTGATGCTTGATAATTGTTTTGAGATATAAAGATGGTGATATTAGAGTCATGCTAGTTGAGTAGTTTTGAATTTGAGAAATACTTGAGTTAAAGTTTGTGATTCCTGTAGCATGCACGTATGGTGAACCGTTATGTGATGAAGTCGGAGCATGAT
Source organism: Triticum aestivum (assembly GCF_018294505.1). NCBI lineage: Eukaryota > Viridiplantae > Streptophyta > Magnoliopsida > Poales > Poaceae > Triticum > Triticum aestivum. Next base: position 52,874,640 of record NC_057802.1, on the reverse strand, counting down.
TTATTTATTGATTGTCTTCCTTATGAGTGGCGGTCGGGGACGAGCGATGGTCTTTTCCTACCAATCTATCCCCCTAGGAGCATGCGCGTAATACTTTGCTTTGATAACTTGTAGATTTTTGCAATAAGTATATGAGTTCTTTATGACTAATGTTGAGTCCATGGATTATACGCACTCTCACCCTCCCACCGTTGCTAGCCGCTCTAATACCGTGCACCTTTCGCCGGTATCATACACCCACCATATACCTTCCTCAAAAAATCCACCATACCTACCTATCATGACATTTCCATAGCCATTCCGAGATATATTGCCATGCAACTTACCATCGTTCCGTTTACTATGACACGCTCCATCATTGTCATATTGCTTTGCATGATCATGTAGTTGACATCATATTTGTGGCAAAGCCACCGTTCATAATTCTTTCATACATGTCACTCATGAGTCATTGCACATCCCGGTACTCCGCCGGAGGCATTCATATAGAGTCATATTTTGTTCTAAGTATCGAGTTGTATTTCTTGAGTTGTAAGTAAATAAAAGTGTGATGATCTTCATTATTAGAGCATTGTCCCAGTGAGGAAAGGATGATGGAGACTATGATTCCCCCACAAGTCGGGATGAGACTCCGGACGAAAAATAAAAAAATAAAAAAAAGAGAAAAAAAAGAGGCCATAAAAAAAGAGAAAATGCCCAAATAAAAAAATATATAAAAAAATAAAAAAATGAGAGAAAAAAGAGAGAAGGGGCAATGCTACTATCCTTTTACCACACTTGTGCTTCAAAGTAGCACTATGATCTTCATGATAGAGAGTCTTCTATGTTGTCACTTTTCTGTACTAGTGGGAATTTTTCATTATAGAACTTGGCTTGTATATTCCAATGATGGGCTTCCTCAAATGCCCTAGGTCTTCGTGAGCGAGCAAGTTGAATGCACACCCACTTAGTTTCTTTTGTTGAGCTTTCATACACTTATAGCTCTAGTGCATCCGTTGCATGGCAATCCCTACTCACTCACATTGATATATATTGATGGGCATCTCCATAGCCCGTTGATACGCCTAGTTGATGTGAGACTATCTTCTCATTTTTTGTCTTCTCCACAACCACCCTTCTATTCCACCTATAGTGCTATGTCCATGGCTCACGCTCATGTATTGCGTGAAGATTGAAAAAGTTTGAGAACATCAAAAGTATGAAACAATTGCTTGGCTTGTCATCGGGGTTGTGCATGATTTAAATATTTTGTGTGATGAAGATAGAGCATAGCCAGACTATATGATTTTGTAGGGATAACTTTCTTTGGCCATGTTATTTTGAGAAGACATAATTGTTTAGTTAGTATGCTTGAAGTATTATTACTTTTATGTCAATATGAACTTTTATCTTGAATCTTTCGGATCTGAATATTCATACCACAATTAAGAAGAATTACATTGAAATTATGCCAAGTAGCACTCCACATCAAAAATTCTGTTTTTATCATTTACCTACTCGAGGACGAGCAGGAATTAAGCTTGGGGATGCTGATACGTCTCCAACGTATCTATAATTTTTGATTGTTCCATGCTATTATATTATCTGTTTTGGATGTTTATGGGCTTTATTAAACACTTTTACATCACTTTTGGGACTAACCTATTAACCTAGAGCCCAGTGCCAGCTTCGGTTTTTTCCCTTGTTTCAGTGTTTCGAAGAAAAGGAATATCAAACGGGGTCGAAATGGAATAAAACCTTCTAGAGAAGTTATTTTTGGAAGGAAAGCAACCTGATAGACTGGGAGTGCACGTTAGGAAAGAAACGAGGGAGCCATGAGGTAGGGGGGCACGCCCTCCCCCTAGGGCGCGCCCTCCACCCTTGTGGGCCTCTTGTGGCCCCCCTGACGTGTTTCTTCCTCCTATATATACCAATATACCCTAAAACCATCAGGGAACAGAAGAGATCGGGAGTTCTGCCGCCGCAAGCCTCTGTACCCACCAAAAACCAATCGGGACCCTGTTCCCGCACCCTGCCGGAGGGGGGATCCCTCACCGGTGGCCATCTTCATCATCCTGGCGCTCTCCATGACGAGGAGGGAGTAGTTCACCCTCGGGGCTGAGGGTATGTACCAGTAGCTATGTGTTTGATCTCTCTCTCTCTCTCGTGTTCTTGATTTGGCATGATCTTGATGTATCGCGAGCATTTCTATTATAGTTGGATCTTATGATGTTTCTCCCCCTCTACTCTCTTGTAATGGATTGAGTTTTCCCTTTGAAGTTATGTTATCGGATTGAGTCTTTAATGATTTGAGAACACTTGATGTATGTCTTGCGTGGGATACCCGTGGTGACAATGGGGTATTCTATTGATTCACTTGATGTATGTTTTGGTGATCAACTTGCGGGTTTCTTGACCTTGGGAACCTATGCATAGGGGTTGGCACACGTTTTCGTCTTGACTCTCTGGTAGAAACTTTGGGACACTCTTTGAGGTTCTATGTGTTGGTTGAATAGATGAATCTGAGATTGTGTGATGCATATCGTATAATAATGCCCACGGATACTTGAGGTGACAATGGAGTATCTAGGTGACATTAGGGTTTTGGTTGATTTGTGTCTGAAGGTGTTATTCTAGTATGAACTCTAGGGCTGTTTGTGACACTTATAGGAATAGCCCAATGGATTGATTGGAAAGAATAACTTTGAGGTGGTTTCGTACCCTACCATAATCTCTTCGTTTGTTCTCCGCTATTAGTGACTTTGGAGTGACTCTTTGTTGCATGTTGAGGGATTGTTATATGATCAAACTATGTTATTATTGTTGAGAGAACTTGCACTAGTGAAAGTATGAACCCTAGGCCTTGTTTCAACGCATCGCAGTACCGTTTAAGCTCACTTTTACCATTAGTTACCTTTCTGTTTTTATAATTTCAGATTACAAATATCTTTATCTACTATCCATATTGCACTTGTATCACCATCTCTTCACCGAACTAGTGCACCTATACAATTTACCATTGTATTGGGTGTGTTGGGGACACAAGAGACTCTTTGTTATTTGGTTGCAGGGTTGCTTGAGAGAGACCATCTTCATCCTACGCCTCCCACGGATTGATAAACCTCCCACGGATCTCGAACAAGTAACATACCGATGACATAGGGAAGACCGTATGTTATTATGCGGTTTGACCGATAAAGATCTTCGTAGAATATGTAGGAGCCAATATGAGCATCCAGGTTACGCTATTGGTTATTGACCGGAGATGTGTATCGGTCATGTCTACATAGTTCTCTAACCCGTAGGGTCCGCACGCTTAACGTTCGATGACGATTAGTATTATGAGTTATGTGATTTGATGACCGAAGTTTCGGAGTCCCGGATGAAATCACGGACATGACAAGGAGTCTTGAAATGGTCGAGAGGTAAAGATTCATATATTGGAAGGTTGCATTCGGAAATCGGAATGGTTCCGAGTGATTCATGCATTTTTCCGTAGTACTGGGAGGTTACCGGAACCCCCTTGGAGAAGTATTGGGTCTATTGGGCCTTATTCAAGGAAAGGAGAGGGGCCACATGAGAGGGGCGCGCCCCCCTTGCCCAAACTGAATTGGACTAGGGGAGGGGGCCGGCCCCCCTCTTTCCTTCTCCCTCTCTCTCTCCCTTCCCCTTTTCCCCTCTCCGGTGAAAGGAAGGAGGGGGGGGGGGCGAATCCTACTTGGACTAGGAGTCCAAGTAGGACTCCCCCCTTGGCGCGCCCCTGCTACCTCTTGAGCACTGCGTTGGATTTCCTTGAAGAGGAAAGGATGATGCAGCAAAGTAGCGTAAGTATTTCCCTCAGTTTTTGAGAACCAAGGTATCAATCCAGTAGGAGGCCACACGCGAGTCCCTCGTACCTACACAAGTAAACAAACTCCTCGCAACCAACGTGATAAAGGGGTTGTCAATCCCTTCACGGCCACTTGCAAAGATTAAAACTGATAGATAGGATAAGATAATATTTTTGGTATTTTTGTTATAAAGATGCAAAGTAAAGAAAGCAAAATGAAGACGACGACAGAAATAGCTTGTTGTAGGGAAATTAATATGATGGAAAATAGACCCCGGGGCCATAGGTTTCACTAGTGGCTTCTCTCGAGAGCATAAGTATTTACGGTGGGTGAACAAATTACTGTTGAGCAATTGACAGAATTGAGCATAGTTATGAGAATATCTAGGTATGGTCATGTATATAGGCATCACGTCCGACACAAGTAGACCGACTCATGCCTGCATCTACTACTATTACTCCACACATCGACCGCTATCCAGCATGCATCTAGAGTAATAAGTTCATAAGAACGGAGTAACGCTTTAAGCAAGATGACATGATGTAGAGGGATAAACTCATGCAATATGAAATAAACCCCATCTTGTTATCCTCGATGGCAACAATACTATACGTGCCTCGCTGCCCCTACTGTCACTGGGAAAGGACACCGCAAGATTGAACCCAAAGCTAAGCACTCCTCCCATTGCAAGAAAGATCAATCTAGTAGGCCAAACTAAATCAATAATTCGAAGAGACTTGCAAAGATAACCAATCATACATAAAAGAATTCAGAGAAGATTCAAATATTGTTCATAGATAAACTTGATCATAAACCCACAATTCATCGGTCTCAACAAACACACAGCAAAAGAAGATTACATCGAATAGATCTCCACAAGAGAGGGGGAGAACTTTGTATTGAGAACCAAAAAGAGAGAAGAAGCCATCTATCTAATAACTATGGACCCGAAGGTCTGAAGTAAACTACTCACACATCATCGGAGAGGCTATGGTGTTGATGTAGAAGCCCTCCGTGATCAATGCCCCCTCCGGCGGAGCGCCGGAAAAGGCCCCAAGATGGGATCTCACGGGTACAGAAGGTTGCGGCGGTGGAATTAGGGTTTTGGCTCCGTCTCTGGTCGTTTGGGGGTACGTAGGTATATATAGGAGGAAGAAGTACGTCGGTGGAGCAACATGGGGCCCATGAGGGTGGATGGCGCACCTAGGGGGGTAGGCACGCCCCCTACCTCGTGGCCTCCTGGAAGCTTCTCTTACGTAGGGTCCAAGTCTCATGGATTGCATTCGTTCCAAAAATCACGTTCCCGAAGGTTTCATTCCGTTTGGACTCCGTTTGATATCTTTTTTCTTCAAAACCCTGAAATAGGCAAAAAAAACAATTTGGGCTGGGCCTCCGGTTAATAGGTTATTCCTAAAAATAATATAAAAGTGTATAATAAAGCCCAATAATCATTCTAAACAGTATATAATATAGCATGAAGCAATCAAAAATTATAGATACGTTGGAGACGTATCAAGCATCCCCAAGCTTAATTCCTGCTCGTCCTCGAGTAGGTAAATGATAAAAACAGAATATTTGATGTGGAATGCTACTTGGCACAATTTTCAATGTAATTCTTCTTAATTGTGGTATGAATATTCAGATCTGAAAGATTCAAGACAAAAGTTCAATATTGACATAAAAATAGTAATACTTCAAGCATACTAACCAAGCAATTATGTCTTCTCAAAATAACATGGCAAAGAAAGTTATCCCTACAAAATCATATAGTCTGACTATGCTCTATCTTCACCACACAAAGTATTTAAATCATGCACAACCCCGATGAAAAGCCTAGCAATTGTTTCATACTTTTAACATTTTCAAACATTTTCAATCTTCACGCAATACATGAGCGTGAGCCATGGATATAACACTATATGTGGAATAGAATGGTGGTTGTGGAGAAGACAAAAAGGGAGAAGATAGTCTCACATCAACTAGGCGTATCAACGGGCTATGGAGATGCCCATTAATAGATATCAATGTGAGTGAGTAGGGATTGCCATGCAATGGATGCACTAGAGCTATAAGTATATGAAAGCTCAACAAATGAAACTAAGTGGGTGTGCATCCAACTTGCTTGCTCACGAAGACCTAGGGCATTTTGAGGAAGCCCATCATTGGAATATACAAGCCAAGTTCTATAATGAAAAATTCCCACTAGTATATGAAAGTGACAAAATGAGAGACTCTATATCATGGAGATCTTGGTGCTACTTTGAAGCACAAGTGTGGGAAAAGGATAGTAACATTGTCCCTTCTCTCTTTTTCTCTCATTTTTTATTTTTCTTTTCTTTTTTTTCTTTGGGCCTTTTCTCTTTTTTTATGGCCTCTTTTTTTCTTTTTTTTCTTTTTCGTCCGGAGTCTCATCCCGACTTGTGGGGGAATCATAGTCTCCATCATCCTTTCCTCACTTGGGACAATGCTCTAATAATGATGATCGTCACACTTTTATTTTCTTACAACTCAACAATTACAACTCAATACTTAGAACAAAATATGACTCTATATGAATGCCTCCGGCGGTGTACCGGGATATGCAATGAATCAAGAGTGACATGTATGAAAGAGTTATGAACAGTGGCTTTGCCACAAATACGATGTCAACTACATGATCATGCTAAGCAATATGACAATGATGAAGTGTGTCATAATAAATGGAACGGTGGAAAGTTGCATGGCAATATATCTCGGAATGGCTATGGAAATGTCATAATAGGTAGGTATGGTGGCTGTTTTGAGGAAGGTATATGGTGGGTGTATGATACTGGCGAAAAGTGCGCGGTATTAGAGAGGCTAGCAATGGTGGAAGGAAGAAAAGTGCGTATAATCCATGGACTCAACATTAGTCATAAAAGAACTCATATACTTATTGCAAAAATCTACAAGTTATCAAAGCAAAGTATTACGCGCATGCTCCTAGGGGGATAGATTGGTAGGAAAAGACCATCGCTCGTCCTCGACCGCCACTCATAAGGAAGACAATCAATAAATAAATCATGCTCCGACTTCATACATAACAGTTCACCATACGTGCATGCTACGGGAATCACAAACCATTAACACAAGTATTTCTCAAATTCACAACTACTCAACTAGCATGACTCTAATATCACCATCTTCATATCTCAAAACAATTATCAAGCATCAAACTTCTCATAGTATTCAACGCACTCATAAGAAAGTTTTTACTTTGTTTATTAGCATAATTTTCCAATCTAAGCAATTTACCATGCTGTTTTTAGGACTCTCAAAACAATATAAGTGAAGCATGAGAGAACAATAGTTTCTATAAAACAAATCCACCACGGTGCTCTAAAAAATATAAGTGAAGCACTAGAGCAAAAACTGTATAGCTCAAAAGATATAAGTGAAGCACATAGAGTATTCTAATAAATTCCGATTAATGTGTGTCTCTCTCAAAAGGTGTGTTCAGCAAGGATGATTGTGGTAAACTAAAAAGAAAAGACTCAAATCATACAAGACGCTCCAAGCAAAACACATATCATGTGGTGAATAGAAATATAGCTCCAAGTAAAGTTACCGATGGAAGTAGACAAAAAGAGGGATGCCTTCCGGGGCATCCCCAAGCTTTGGCTTTTTGGTGTCCTTAGAATATCTTGGGGTGCCATGGGCATCCCCAAGCTTAGGCTCTTGCCACTCCTTGTTCATAATCCATCAAATCCTTACCCAAAAACTTGAAAACTTCACAACACAAAACTCAAAACAGAAAATCTAGTGAGCTCTGTTAGCGAAAGAAAACAAAACACCACTTCAAGGTACTGTAATGAAATCATTCTTTATTTATCTTGGTGTTAAACCTACTGTATTCCAACTTTTCTATGGTTTATAAACTATTTTACTAGCCATAGATTCATCAAAATAAGCAAACAACACACGAAAAACAGAATCTGTCAAAAATAGAACAGTCTGTAGTAATCTGTAACTAACGCAAACTTCTGTAACTCCAAAATTTCTGAAATAAATTGCTGGACGTGAGGAATTTGTCTAGTGATCAGTAGCAAAAAGAATCAACTAAATGGCACTCCCTGAATAAAAATGGCAGCTATTCTCGTAAGCGCTAAAGTTTCTGTTTTTTACAGCACGATCACATAAACTTTACCCACGTCTTCACAACGGTTCTACTTGGCACAAACACTAACTAAAAGCATAAAAACACATCTAACCAGAGACTAAACAAATTTATTTATTAATAAACAGAAGAAAAAACAAGAAACAAAAATAAAACTGGGTTGCCTCCCAACAAGCGCTATCGTTTAACGCCCCTAGCTAGGCATAAAGATACGGATAGATCTAGGTATTGCCATCTTTGGTAGGAAATCCATAAGTGGATCTCATCATAGATTCATAAACTAATTTTATTTTCTTTCTAGGGAAGTGTTCCATGCCTTTCCTTAACGGAAATTGGAATCTAATATTCCCTTATTTCATATCAATAATTGCACCAATCGTTCTAAGAAAAGGTCTACCAAGAATAAGGGGACATGAAGAATTGCAATCAATATCAAGAACGATAAAATCCATGGGCACATAATTCCTATTTGCAACAATAAGAACATCATTAATCCTTCCAATAGGTTTTTTAATAGTGGAATCCGCAAGGTGCAAATTTAGAGAGCAATCTTCAAGTTCATAGAAACCTATAATATCACATAAAGTTTTGGGAACCGTGGAAACACTAGCACCCAAGTCACACAAAGCATAGAATTCATGATCTTTAATTTTAATTTTAATAGTAGGTTCCCACTCATCATAAAGTTTTCTAGGGATAGAAACTTCTAATTCAAGTTTTTCTTCATAAGATTGCATCAAAGCATCAACGATATGTTTAGTAAAAGCTTTATTTTCACTATAAGCATGAGGAGAATTTAGCACGGATTGCAACAAGGAAATACAATCTACCAAAGAGCAATTATCATAATTAAATTCCTTGAAATCTGCAATAGTAAATTTATCATCTAGAGTTTCAATCTCCTCAATCTTATTTTTACCAACTTTTGCATCAAGATCTAGAAATTCAGAATTTTTGGAACGTCTTCTAGGAAAAGGTGGATCATATTCAGTCCCATCATTATCAAGATTCATATTGCAAAACAAAGATTTAATAGGGGACACATTGTCGCGACCGGATTTTTGGGATAATAATTTCCCAAAAGACGGCCCTTGTGCTCACCAGCCCCAGGATTACTGTTAGCTGATGAGGCACAATCTTGATACAGAAATTCCAAGCAAATGCAAAATATGTAGTAAAAGACCATTTTGGCCTATGAGTACAACACAAGGTTTCTAGTGGTTGAGGGCGGAAGCGGTTGAGGTTCATCTACGTCTATGGGACTCCATTTCCCACAGGAACAGCTGACCTGGATAACTCCTATCTTTGCGCGGCTGCTATCTCCGTTGCCTAGGTTCCCGGATGGTCATCGCAGCGCTCCTCTCCATGCAAGAAATCTGGCCAAGACAATAGCCAGGGACAAGCCAGTGAGTACTTTGAATGTACTCGCAAACATCATGAAAACAGGTATAACATAGTTGGTGATAATCATGCACTAAATAATCTGTGATCACTCAATCAACCCAAGAGAAAATTCACGATGCATGTAAGCAGGAAATTAAAATGCACTGATCGGGTGTCTGAAGTGACACCATAACAGGGTAATAATATAAAGCGTGCCTCAGTCGGGCGTCTGAGCGACGACACAAAAAGGGCTTATAAGGTAAATAACAAGCATGCCACAGTCGGGCGTCTCGGCGACACCACATAAAGGGCTTATAAGGTAAATAACAAGCATGCCACAGTCGGGCGTCTCGGCGACACCACATAAAGGGCTTATAAGAAAAATAATCATGGTGAATATCCAGGAGGCAGAACCGTCTCGGGGATATCCAATAATTCCACAATGCAACTGAATTGTTCATAAAAATCAAATTCATCATAGATAACGGTTTCATGATCACTGTTCTGGTTTATAAGTTTTCCTCCGAAGACCGACACTAAGACCGACACTCGACCCATCCCAGACTGTAGTCCTTAACCATGGACACGGCTATTCGAATAGATGATATCTCTGCAGAGGGTGTACTCTTTCCCCATGAGTAACGGATTTCCTCTAGTCCATCGGGACTAGTTCCATTTACAGTCTTTCGATTGAAAACACACCTGACCTGCACACACCAGCTTAACTCACCGGTGCCTGGAATCACCCATGACACCTGTCAAGCAAAACTCTAAGTGGGGAGGCTACAACCTCGATTAGCATGGGATCACAAAATTTATAACGCGCGCAAACTAGGGAAGCTACTCCCCTCGGCTACAACCGGAAACACCCATGCCCCCGGACCAGGTGGCATGCCTACCGGATGCAGCCGGTATCTTCCACCATGGCCTCTCTGTACGGTGTGTGCCAAGAAAGGGGTTGACAACTTACTGAACTGTACCCTACCTGTGGCGGGGACAAGTGGCAGTACGAAACAAGTATGGGGGTTACTGGAACAAGACTCGATCTATGGTCGACTCAGGAGGTTAAGGTATTCCCTGCATGGTTAGTATAGCAATGTTTTTCATAGTATTCTGACAGGGTCACCACCCCTCATGCCTCATCATGCCTTACCGCACTTTCTCACCACAGCGAGATGTCAGTCACGGGGTTGTGTTCACCGAAACATAACCCCCTTTCGGACTTCCCTCCGAACTATCCTCAGGCACATGTGGCATGAGAAGTGGCTACTGTCACCAAATATCACACAAATGGCAGAAAGGATTTCCACCATATGCTTAGGTGTATGAATATGGTTTCACATAAAATAACACCACTCCATATTTTCATAAGTGATGGAGTTCGAAATATTCTAGCAAAACATCATAAAACTTGTATCATATCTGAGTTCAAGATGCTTGCCTTCAAGGTGTGGAAGGGTGAGGTGCTCTCCAAGTTTTTGAAAGCTATAGTCTCCCTTCCAAAATCCTATTTTAAAAAATATTCAAATAGCACATACTTCAAAAACAGTACAAAAAGTTGTCCTAATAATTTTTGAAATAAATCTTAAAATAAACTAGGTGGAATTTGAGAGAGGTAGGAAAAAGAATCAATTCATTTGGAGTTTTAATTAAAAAGATATAGCCAGTCAAAGTTGCAGTCAAATCTGATTTTTAAATAAAAACAGAAAAGAAAACGTTTCGGATGAAAATACGCTTTCGAGAGGGGGATACGCACTTTGGGGCTTTACGTATTCACTTAGTACAGCGTGGGACGGCCTGTGGGTCACTGACACTGGGTCCCTTGGGCCCACTGGTCAGGTTTGACCAGTCGTCCCCCCCGCCTTCTTCTCTTTGGCCGAACAGAGGCGGGGCTCCGGCGATCGTCGCCGGCGTGCAGCGGCTCCCCGCGGGGTTCTGAGGGCGGGGTTGGATCCGCCAGTCCGGGGCGGTCCTTCCGGTGGTCGTTAGGCTGGCCGGGGTGGAGGGGGTCGCCGGCGGCGAGCTTCGCAGCAGACGTTGGCTTCGGGAAGATTTGGGGCTTTGCGCTACGGTGGTTCCCGATCAACGTTGAGGTGCTGGACGGCTTCGCGTGGTTGAGGGGAGGAGGATGGAAGCACGGGGAGGGTCTGGGGGCCTTGGAGTTGGTCGAATTCCACCGGAGCACGGCGGCGGCCGAAGCTACCGGAGGTGAGGAAGACGACCTCCTCCCGTTGCTAGCTGGCTAGGGGAGCTCTAGAGGATCGGTATGGAGCTGCTTGAGTACTGGGACGAGCTCGAGGACTCTTTATATAGGCGAGCGAGGTCGGTTCGACGGCGGCCGGAGATAAGATCGCCGGACCGACTCTCTGTAGCTTGCAGGACGACGTGGCGGCGACGGGCACTAGGGGACGAGCTTGTGGATGAGATTGGACTGCTCCAGAGGGCAGCTGGCGAGCGCGTGTGGCTTGGGCGGCGCCGTCCATGGCAGGGGCTTGCTGCCGACGCCGGCGTGCCGCCAAAGTGGCTCTGACGGCGGCGCTGTAGGGCGCCAGGGGAGTCTTGGAGCGCACGGATGTGTGGACGAGGGCGGGGGTAGCTCTGCAGGCGAGCAAGGGCCAGGGGCGAGACACGACAGCTCGGACGTGCGCGTGCAAAACATGCGCTCTGGGCGCGCCCAGAGCACGCACGCCAGGTGTTCGACCGAATGTCAGCGCGTGATAGAAGGCTCAGGTGAGGTTGATGATTAACAACTCTAAGCTAGGGTTAGTTGGGAAGCTAGTGGACATGTTGGTTTGGATGCTGGGGCAAGTTTGTAATGCAAACTTATGATCATGTCTAATCTGTTCATGATCTCAAGGTGTTTGACAGAATGCCAGGAGCCTCTAGGCATCTCCTCTAGTGGCCAAAGACTCCAGGTTGGGGTCTCCTTAGGTGAATAAGAGGATGGTGAGGTTGGTTTGGCCAAACTGGAAACTTGTTAGTGTAAGCTTTTGAGAAAATCAAATCTGGACAGAAAGAAAAGGTTACTATTGCATGGATCAAAAGTGTTCCAATGGGTCCAATCTCCTGGACTTAAGTGTTTGCTAGGATGCTCTATAAGCAGGAGAATAATCAAGGGCAAAAGTTCAAGATAAAATATGGTTGTAGTATAAAGTGCCAAAATGGACCAGAATGAAGATGAGGATGATTTGCTCAATTTTTCCAAAGAACCTCAATGGGGTTTTGCACAAAATGGAAAGATATGCTCCTACTAACATCCCCAATTTTTGGTGGAATTATTAAAGAATTATTTAAACAGGTTGTAGTGCAAACTACAAACTAGATCAGATTTAAAAACTTGGAGTAGAGCTCAAAATCTCCAAATGATTAAAAGATATTTTTGCCTAAAAGTGATGTAGGGACATCACATGACATCTACAAAATTTGGTGAAATTTTTAAAAGAATTAAACCAATGGTTGCAGTGCAAATGGGGCTCTAAAACCTAAGAGAAATTATTTCAAGGAAAATAAGCTTAGGAAAAATAATTGTAGAACTGAATTCCTCTGATAAAAGAAAAGGTCTTGGGAAGATATATAAGTCCAACAATATTTTTTTGAAATATTTCATTGAGAGGGAAACACTCCAAAAATTTCAGAGGGAAAGAAAGACTCTGAAATCAAAAGGGTAAAACTAGAAAAATGAAAGTTTTATCTCCTGGCAAAATTTTAATAAATAAAACATAGTTAAATAAATTTTGGGGTGTTACACACATCAATAACTTTTAGATCTTCATCATTATTATCATAGAAACTAGAAGAACACGCTTTTATAAAGCTATCTTTCTTAGCACGCATCCTAGTGGTTCTTTCTTTGCACTCATCAATGGAAATTATCATGGCTTTGAGAGACTCATTGATATCATGCTTAGGAGTAATAACGAGGATAGGAGGACTAGCCATAACGACAAGGCAAACGAGAAAGAGGAGGACGAAAAAGAGGGCGAATAAAATGGCAAGGGTGAAGTGGGGGAGAGGAAAACGAGAGGTTAATGGCAAATAATGTAATGCGGGAGATGAGTTTGTGATGGGTACTTGGTATGTTGACTTTTTGCGTAGACTCCCCGGCAGCGGCACTAGAAATGGCTCGCTGTCGGGAGTCCAAATCTTGACTTGCGTAAGCCTCCCCGGCAACGGCGCAAAAAATTCTTCTTGCTACCTCTTGAGCACTGCGTTGGATTTCCTTGAAGAGGAAAGGATGATGCAGCAAAGTAGCATAAGTATTTCCCTCAGTTTTTGAGAACCAAGGTATCAATCCAGTAGGAGGCCACACGCGAGTCCCTCGTACCTACACAAGTAAACAAACTCCTCGCAACCAACGCGATAAAGGGGTTGTCAATCCCTTCACGGCCACTTGCAAAGATTAAAACTGATAGATAGGATAAGATAATATTTTTGGTATTTTTGTTATAAAGATGCAAAGTAAAGAAAGCAAAATAAAGACGGCGACAGAAATAGCTTGTTGTAGGGAAATTATTATGATGGAAAATAGACCCCGGGGCCATAGGTTTCACTAGTGGCTTCTCTCGAGAGCATAAGTATTTACGGTGGGTGAACAAATTACTATTGAGCAATTGACAGAATTGAGCATAGTTATGAGAATATCTAGGTATGGTCATCTATATAGGCATCACGTCCGAGACAAGTAGACCGACTCCTGCCTGCATCTACTACTATTACTCCACACATCGACCACTATCCAGCATGCATCTAGAGTATTAAGTTCATAAGAACGGAGTAACACTTTAAGCAAGATGAAATGATGTAGAGGGATAAAGTCATGCAATATGAAATAAACCCCATCTTGTTATCCTTGATGGCAACAATACTATACGTGCCTTGCTGCCCCTACTGTCACTGGGAAAGGACACCACAAGATTGAACCCAAAGCTAAGCACTTCTCACATTGCAAGAAAGATCAATCTAGTAGGCCAAACTAAATCAATAATTCGAAGAGACTTGCAAAGATAACCAATCATACATGAAAGAATTCAGAGAAGATTCAAATATTGTTCATAGATAAACTTGATCATAAACCCACAATTCATCGGTCTCAACAAACACACCGCAAAAGAAGATTACATTGAATAGATCTCCACAAGATAGGGGGAGAACTTTGTATTGAGAACCAAAAAGAGAGAATAAGCCATCTAGCTAATAACTATGGACCCGAAGGTCTGAAGTAAACTACTCACACATCATCGGAGAGGCTATGGTGTTGATGTAGAAGCCCTCCGTGATCAATGCCCCCTCCGGCGGAGCACCGAAAAAGGCCTCAAGATGGGATCTCACGGGTACAGAAGGTTGCGGCGGTGGAATTAGGGTTTTGGCTCCGTCTCTGGTCGTTTGGGGGTACGTAGGTATACATAGGAGGAAGAAGTACGTCGGTGGAGGAACATGGGGCCCACGAGGGTGGAGGGCGCGCTCCCTACCTCGTGGCCTCCTGGAAGCTTCTCTTACATAGGGTGCAAGTCTCCTGGATTGCATTCGTTCCAAAAATCACGTTCCCGAAGGTTTCATTCCGTTTGGACCGTTTGATATCTTTTTTCTTCGAAACCCTGAAATAGGCAAAAAAAACAGCAATTTGGGTTGGGCCTCCGGTTAATAGGTTAGTCCTAAAAATAATATAAAAGTGTATAATAAAGTCCAATAATCATTCTAAATAGTATATAATATAGCATGAAGCAATAAAAAATTATAGATACGTTGGAGACGTATCAGCCCCCTCTAGGGCCGGCCTCCTCCTCGCCCTCCTTTATATACGTGGGGGTGGGGGCACCTAAAGGCACAACAGACAATCTCTTAGCCGCG
The DNA here is from genome assembly GCF_018294505.1 of Triticum aestivum. NCBI lineage: Eukaryota > Viridiplantae > Streptophyta > Magnoliopsida > Poales > Poaceae > Triticum > Triticum aestivum. Next base: position 52,859,466 of record NC_057802.1, on the reverse strand, counting down.
TGCGGTGGCCCCCTGCACAGTTTAACACCTCGGTCATATCGTCGTAGTGCTTAGGCGAAGCCCTGCGCCGGTAACTTCATCATCACCGTCGCCACACTATTGTGCTGATGGAACTCTCCGTCGTCCTCAACTGGATCAAGAGTTCGAGGGACGTCATCAAGCTGAACGTGTGCTGAACACGGAGGTGCCGTACGTTCGGTGCTTGGATCGGTTGGATCGTGAAGACGTTCGACTACATCAACCGCCTTACTAAACGCTTCCGCTTTTGGTCTACAAGGGTACGTGGACACACTCTTCCCGCTCGTTGCTATGCTTCTCCTAGATAGATCTTGCGTGGTCGTAGGAATTGTTTTTGAAATATTACATTCCCCAACAGTGGCATCCGAGCCAGGTCTATGCGTAGATGTTATATGCACGAGTAGAGCAAAAAGAGTTGTGGACGATAATAGTCATACTGCTTACCACCAACATCTTACTTTGATTCAGCGATATTGTTGGATGAAGCGGCCCGGACCAACATTACATGACCACGTTCATGAGACTGGTTATACCGACGTGCTCTGCACACACATGGCTAGTGGGTGTTAGTTTCTCCAACTTTAGTTGAATCAAGTTTGACTACGGCCGGTCCTTGTTGAAGGTTAAAATAGCACACTTGACAAAAAATCGTTGTGGTTTTGATGCGTAGGTAAGAACGGTTCCTGCTAGAAGCCCATAGCAGCCACGTAAAACTTGCAACAACAAAGTAGAGGACGTCTAACTTGTTTTTGCAGGGCATGTTGTGATGTGATATGGTCAAGACGTGATGAGATATAAATTGTTGTATGAGATGATCATGTTTTGTAAACGTTATCGGCAACTGGCAGGAGCCTTATGGTTGTCGCTTTATTGTATGAAATGCAATCGCCATGTAATTGCTTTACTTTATCACTAAGCGGTAGCGATAGTCGTAGAAGCAATAGTTGGCGAGATGACAACGATGCTACGATGGTCATCAAGGTGTCAAGCCGGTGACGATGGAGATCATGACGGTGCTTTGGAGATGGAGATCAAAAGCACAAGATGATGATGGCCATATCATGTCACATATTTTGATTGTATGTGATGTTTATCTTTTATGCATCTTATTTTGCTTAGTACAACGGTAGCATTATAAGATGACCCCTCACTAAATTTCAAAGTATAAGTGTTCTCCCTGAGTATGCATCGTTGCTATAGTTCGTCGTGCCGAGACACCACGTGATGATCGGGTGTGATAAGCTCTACGTTCACATACAACGGGTGCAAGCCAGTTTTGCGCACGCAAAATACTCGGGTTAAACTTGATGAGCCTAGCATATGCATATATGGCCTTGGAACACTGAGATCGAAAGATCGAACATGAATCATATAGTAGATATGATCAACATAGTGATGTTCACCATTGAAAACTACTCCATCTCACGTGATGATCGGACATGGTTTAGTTGATATGGATCACGTGATCATTTAGATGACTAGAGGGATGTCTATCTAAGTGGCAGTTCTTAAGTAATATGATTAATTGAACTTTAATTTACCATGAACTTAGTCTTGATAGTATTTGCATATCTATGTTGTAGATCAATAGCTCGCGTATAGCTTCCCTGTTTTATTTATGATATGTTCCTAGAGAAAACTAAGTTGAAATATGATAGTAGCAATGATGCGGACTAGGTCCGTGATCTAAGGATTATCCTCATTGCTGCACAGAAGAATTATGTCCTTGATGCACCGCTAGGTGACAGAACTATTGTAGGAGCATATGTAAACGTTATGAACGTTTGACAAGCTCAGTATGATGACTACTTGATATATAGTTTAGTGCACCATGCTTTACGGCTTAGAACCGGGACTTCAAAAATGTTTTGAACGGCATGGAGCATATGAGATGTTCCAAGAGTTGAAATTGGTATTTCAGACTCATGCCCGTGTTAAGAGGTATGAGACCTCTGACAAAGTACTTTGCCTACAAGATGGAGGAGAATAGCTCAGCTAGTGAGCATATGCTCAGAATGTCTGGGTACTACAATCGCTTGAATCAAGTGGCAGTTAATCTTCCAGATAAGATAGTGACTAACAGAGTTCTCTAGTCACTATCACCAAGTAACTAGAACTTCACGATGAACTATAATTTGCAAGGGATGATGAAAACGATTCCCAAGCTCTTCGTGATGCTGAAATCAGCGAAGGTAGAAATCAAGAAATAGCATCAAGTTTTGATGGTTAATAAGACCACTAGTTTCAAGAAAAAGGGCAAGGGAAACTTCAAAAAGAATGGCAAGAAAGTTGCCACTCCCATGAAGAAGCCCAATGCTAGACCCAAGCCTGAAACTGAGTGCTTCTACTGCAAAATGATCACTGGAAGTGGAACTGCCCTAGATACTTGGCGGATAAGAAGGATGGAAAATTGAACAAAGGTATATTTTATATACATGTTATTGATGTGTACTTTACTAGTATGTATAGCAACCCCTCGGTATTTGATACTGGTTCAGTTGCTAAGAGTAGTAACTCAAGACAGGAGTTGCAAAATAAATAGAGACTAGTTAAGAGCGAGGTGACGATGTGTGTTGGAAGTGATTCCAAGGTTGATAAGATCACCCCATCGCACACTCCCTTTACCTTCGGGATTAGTGTTGAACCTAAAATAAATGTTATTTGGTGTTTGCGTTGAGCATGAATATGATTGGATCATGTTTATTGCAATACAGTTATTCATTTAAGTCAAAAAGAATAATTATTGTTCCATTTACATGAATAAAACCTTCTATGGTCATACACTCCAAATAAATGGTTTATTGAATCTCGATCGTGTTGATACACAAAATCATAATATTGAAGCCAAAAGATGCAAAGTTAATAATGATAGTACAACTTATTTGTAGCACTACCGTTTAGGTCATATTGATGTAAAATGCATGAAGAAACTCCATGCCGATGGGCTTTTGGAATCACTTGATTATGAATCACTTGATGCTTGCAAACCATGCCTCATGGGCAAGATGACTAAGACTCCGTTCTCCGGAACAATGGAGCGAGCAACTGACTTGTTGGAAATAATATACTGATGTATGCGGTCCGATGAGTGTTGAGGCTCGCGGCAGGTATCATTATTTTCTGACCTTCACAGATGATTTGAGCAGATATGGGTATATCTACTTGATGAAACATAAGTCTGAAACATTTGAAAAGTTCAAAGAATTTCAGAGTGAAGTGGAAAATCATCATAACAAGAAAATAAAGTTTCTACGATCTGATCGTGGAGGTGAATATTTGAGTTATGAGTTTGATCTTCATTTGAAACAATGTGGAATGGTTTCGCAACTCACGCCACCTGGAATACCACATCGTAATGGCGTGTCCGAACATCGTAATCATACGTTAATAGATATGGTGTGATCTATGATGTCTCTTACCGATTTACTGCTATCATTTTGGGGTTATGCATTAGAGATAACTGCATTCACATTAAATAGGGCACCATCTAAATCCGTTGAGATGACACCATATGAACTATGGTTTGGCAAGAAACCTAAATTGTCGTTTCTTAAAGTTTGGGGCTGCGATGCTTATGTGAAAAAGTTTCAGCCTGGTAAGCTCGAACCCAAATCGGAGAAGTGCGTCTTCATAGGATACCCAAAAAGTAACTGTTGGGTACTGACGGTGTCTTGCTAGGGGGTACTCACCACGTTGTCTCCCGATCAGTTGGATTGGGCCGAGGACCCCCATGGCCGCTTACTCATGGGACAGTTCGGACAGCCCATGCCGCACACAAGGAAGATTCCACAAGACTTGGTGATCAAGACAAGGACTCCTCTCCACGGGCGTATTCGACTAGGACTCTTGTTATCCTAGGCCTCTGGTATGTTATATAAGCTGAGGCCTGGCTAGTTGATAGATCATTATGACATTACTCATCATACCTCTAGGGTTTAGACCACAACATATGATCTCGAGGTAGATCCACTCTATACCTCGATACTCCATCAATATAAAGAAAAGCAGGACGTAGGGTATTACCTCCATCAAGAGGGCCCGAACTTGGGTAAAACATCATCTCCTTCGTTCCTGTTATCATTAATCCAAGAATCCACAGCTTGGGACCCCCTACCCCGAGATCTACTGGTTTTGACACCGACAATGGTGCTTTCATTGAGAGTTCCGCTGTGTGATCGACAAAGGATCAATGGCTCGTCTGCAGATCGACTACGACGTTGGCATCTTTGTCACCAGCTCGACTGGTCACCTTGACTCGGCCCAGGACTTTGCTCCATGTCAGATCGTCATGTTCGGACAAGGACCTTTATCATCATCAACTCTGATCTCTATCAAGATCATGGAGGAATCATCCACGGATCCCGGGGGCTCAACGTCAACATTGCCCTCATGCAACCGTGTTGTTTTTCTAGACAGCAAACTTGTATTCGCCGTCACCGCCTCCTCGAGCGTCGGTTTGACAATTGCTTTGGTGGAATAGTGCGGAATTGTGTTTATAACAAACCTGCAAAATTTCGTCGCGTTCCGATGGAGGAATCTCCGATGATCTATGATATACTGGAGCCGTTTCGAATCTGGACAGGAATCTGGACGAGTTTAGGGCGAGGAGTCCAGCATCTAGCTCGGACATCCTTTGGAAGATCCAACCGTTGATCGACTGCGAAATTCCTATATCTACCAGCCCCCAAACTTTCAGCTTGATCCGACCGTTCAAATTCCAGGAAACCTCCAATGAGCGCAATGATTTTCGGATTTGTTCTCTGCGCGAATATCAATCCGACCCGAGTTCATCTTTCTTCATGAACGGGGTATTGGACATCCTTCCTAAAGGAAATTTTTTCTAGGGTATTATGCACTGTTCTTAAACACGTGCCCATAAAATTTTAAGCCTCCTCCGAGGTATTCTTCACCATCACGCTGGTGCCAAACCAGTCCGGCAATATTGCTCCACGGCTACCGACCTGCGCTAGACACGTCGTCGCTTTTTGAGCCGAGCTCAACTTCTTCGGATCATCATCTCGGTGGGCCGAACAAGAGTTCTAAATTGATACGTCCATTTTGCATCATGCTTTTATATCAATATTTATTGCATTATGGGCTGTTATTACACGTTATGTCACAATACTTATGCCTATTCTCTCTTATTTTACAAGGTTTACATGAAGAGGGAGAATGCCGGCAGCTGGAATTCTGGGCTGGAAAAGGAGCAAATATTAGAGACCTATTATGCACAACTCCAAAAGTCTTGAAACTTCACGGAAGTCATTTTTGGAATTTATGAAAAATATTGAGCGAAGAAAATACCAGAGGGGGCCCACACCCTGGCCACGAGGGTGGGAGGCGCGCCCTACCCCCTGGGCGCGCCCCCTGCCTCGTGGGCCCCCTGGCAGGCCTCCGGTGCCCATCTTCGGCTATATGAAGTCTTTCGTCCGAGAAAAAATCAGAAGCAAGCTTTCGGGAAGAAACCCCGCTGCCACGAGGCAGAACCTTGGCGGAACCAATCTAGGGCTCTGGCAGAGCTGTTCTGTCGGGGAAACTTCCTTCCGGGAGGGGGAAATCATCGTCATCGTCATCACCAACAATCCTCTCATCGAGAGGGGGTCAATCTCCATCAGCATCTTCACCAGCACCATCTCTTCTCAAACCCTAGTTCGTCTCTTGTATCTAATCTTTGTCCCAAAGCCTTGAATTGATACTTGTGGGTTGCTAGTAGTGTTGATTACTCCTTGTAGTTGATGCTAGTTGGTTTATTTGGTGGAAGATCATATGTTCAGATCCATTATGCATATTAATACCCCTCTGATTATGAACATGAATATGATTTTTGAGTAGTTACGTTTGTTCCCGAGGACATGGGAGAAGTCTTGCTATTAGTAGTCATGTGAATTTGGTATTCGTTCGATATTTTGATGAGATATATGTTGTCTCTCCTCTAGTGGTGTCATGTGAACGTCGACTACATGACACTTCACTATTGTTTGGGCCTAGAGGAAGGCATTGGGAAGTAATAAGTAGATGATGGGTTGCTAGAGTGATAGAAGCTTAAACCCTAGTTTATGCGTTGCTTCGTAAGGGGCTGATTTGGATCCATATGTTTCATGCTATGGTTAGGTTTACCTTAATACTTCTTTTGTAGTTGCAGATGCTTGCAATAGGAGTTAATCATAAGTGGGATGTTTGTCCAATTAAGGACAGCACCCAAGCACCGGTCCACCCACATATCAAATTATCAAAGTAATGAACGCGAATCATATGAACGTGATGAAAACTAGCTTGACTGTAATTCCCACGTGTCCTCGGGAGCGCTTTTCTCTATATAAGAGTTTGTCCAGGCTTGTCCTTTGCTACAAAAAGGATTGGGCTACCTTTCTGCACTTTATTTACACTTGTTACTTGCTACCCGTTACAAATTACCTTATCAAAAAACTATCTGTTACCTATAATTTCAGTGCTTGCAGAGAATACCTTGCTGAAAACCGCTTGTCATTTCCTTCTGCTCCTCGTTGGGTTCGACACTCTTACTTATCGAAAGGACTAGGATAGATCCCCTATACTTGTGGGTCATCATGACTCTTTTCTGGCGCCGTTGCCGGGGAGTGAAGCGCCTTTGGTAGGTGGAATTTGGTAAGGAAAAATTTATATAGTGTGCTGAAATTTACTGTCACTTGTTACTATGGAAAGTAACCCTTTGAGGGGCTTGTTCGGGGTATCTTCACCCTGACCAGTAGAGCAAATAGTTGCTCCTCAACCTTCTGAACCTACTGAAAATGTTTACTTTGAAATTCCTTCGGGTATGATAGAGAAACTGCTAGCTAATCCTTTTGCAGGAGATGGAACATTACATCCCGATTTACACATAATCTATGTGGATGAAGTTTGTGGATTATTTAAGCTTGCGGGTATGCCCGATGATGTTATCAAGAACAAGGTCTTCCCTTTATCTTTGAAGGGAGATGCATTGACATGGTATAGGCTATGTGATGATATGGGATCATGGGACTACAAGCGATTGAAATTGGAATTTCATCAGAAGTTTTATCCTATGCATCTTGTTCATCATGATCGTAATTATACATATAATTTTTGGCCTCGTGAAGGAGAAAGCATCGCTCAAGCTTGGGGGAGGCTTAAGTCAATGTTATATTCATGCCCCAATCATGAGCTCTAAAGAGAAATGATTATACAAAAATTTTATGCTCGGCTTTCTGACAACCATCGCCCCATGCTCGATACTTCTTGTACTGGTTCTTTTATGATGAAGACTATTGAATTCAGATGGGATTTATTGGAGAGAATTAAACGCAACTCTGAAGATTGGGATCTCGACGAAGGTAAAGAGTCAGGTATAACACCTAAGTTTGATTGTGTTAAATCTTTTATGGATACCGATGTTTTCCGTAAATTTAGCACTAAATATGGACTTGACTCTGATATAGTAGCTTCTTTTTGTGAATCATTTGCTACTTATGTTGATCTCCCTAAGGAGAAGTGGTTTAAATATAATCCTCCCACTGAAGTAAAAGTAGTTGCACCTATTAAAGTTGAAGAAAAGACTATCACTTATAATGATCCTATTGTTCCTACTACTTATATTGAGAAACCACCTTTCCCTATTAGGATAAAGAATCATGCTAAAGCTTCAACTATGGTTCGTAAGAGTAATACTAGAACTTATACACCTCCTGAGCAAATTAAAGTTGAACCTAATATTGCTATGGTTAAAGATCTCTTGGCTGATAATATCGATGGGCATGTTATTTACTTCTGTGATGAGACTGCTAGAATTGCTAAACCTGGTGCTAAAGATAAACATAGACCTATTGTAGGCATGCATGTTATTTCTGTTAAAATAGGAGATCATTGTTATCATGGCTTGTGTGATATGGGTGCTAGTGCTAGTGCAATACCTATTTCCTTATACAAAGAAATTATGCATGATACTGCGCCTGCTGAGATAGAAGATATCGATGTTACCATTAAGCTTGCCAATAGAGATACTATTTCACCGATTGGGATTGTTAGAGATGTTGAAGTCTTGTGTGGGAAGGTTAAATATCCTGCTGATTTTCTTGTTCTTGGTTCCCCACAAGATAGCTTTTGTCCCATTATATTTGGTAGACCCTTCTTGAATACTGTCAATGCTAAGATAGACTGCGAAAAGGATATTGTTACTATTGGTTTGGATGATATGTCTCATGACTTTAATTTCTCTAAATTTTGTAGACAACCTCGTGATGAGGAATTGCCTAGTAAGGATGAAATTATTGGTCTTGCCTCTATTGCCGTGCCTCCTAATGATCCTTTAGAACAATATTTGCTAGACCATGAAAATGATATGTTTATGAATGAAAGAAGGGAAATAGACGAAGAATTCTTTAAACAGGGACCTATTCTGAAACACAACTTGCCTATTGAAATCCTAGGGGATCCTCCTCCACCCAAGGGTGATCCCGTGTTTGAGCTTAAACCATTACCTGATACTCTTAAATATGCTTATCTTGATGAAAAGAAGATATATACTGTTATTATTAGTGCTAACCTTTCAGAGCATGAAGAAGAAAAATTATTGAGAACTCTGAAGAAGCACCGTGCTGCTATTGGATATACTCTTGATGATCTTAAGGGCATTAGTCCCACTCTATGTCAACACAAAATAAATTTGGAGAAAGATGCCAAACCAGTTATTGATCACCAATGACGGCTAAATCCTAAGATGAAAGAAGTGGTAAGAAAGGAAATATTAAAGTTCCTTGAGGCAGGTATAATTTATCCCGTTGCTGATAGTCAGTGGGTAAGTCCTGTCCATTGTGTCCCTAAGAAGGGAGGTATTACCGTCTTTCCTAATGATAAAGATGAATTGATCCCACAAAGGATTGTTACAGGTTATAGGATGGTAATTTATTTCCGCAAATTAAATAAAGCTACTAAAAAAGATCATTACCCTTTGCCTTTTATTGATCAAATGCTAGAAAGATTATCCAAACATACACATTTTTGCTTTCTAGATGGCTACTCTGGTTTCTCTCAAATTCCTGTGTCAGCTGAGGATCAAGAAAATACCACTTTTACTTGCCCTTTCAGTACTTTTGCTTATAGACGTATGCCTTTTGGTTTATGTAATGCACCTGCTACTTTTCAAAGATGCATGATGGCTATATTCTCTGACTTTTGTGAAAAGATTTGTGAGGTTTTGATGGACGATTTCTCCGTTTATGGATCCTCTTTTGATGATTACTTAAGCAACCTTGATCGAGTTTTGCAGAGATGTGAAGAAACTAATCTTGTCTTGAATTGGGAGAAATGCCACTTTATGGTTAATGAAGGCATTGTCTTGGGGCATAAAATTTCTGAAAGAGGTATTGATGTTGATAAAGCTAAAGTTGATGCTATTGAGAAGATGTCGTTTCCTAAGGACATCAAAGGTATAAGAAGCTTTCTGGGTCATGCCGGTTTTTATAGGAGGTTCATTAAGGACTTCTCAAAAATTTCTCGGCCTCTGACTAATTTATTATTTGTCTTTGATGATGACTGTGTAGAGGCATTTGAAATACTTAAGAAAGCTTTAATTTCTGCACCTATTGTTCAGCCACCTGATTGGAATCTACCCTTTGAAATTATGTGTGATGCTAGTGATTATGCTGTAGGTGCTGTTTTAGGGCAAAGAGTTGATAAGAAATTAAATGTTATTCAATATGCTAGTAAAACTCTAGACAGTGCCCAGAGAAATTATGCTACTACTGAAAAAGAATTTTTAGCAGTTGTTTTTGCTTGTGATAAGTTTAGACCTCATATTGTAGATTATAAAGTAACTATTCACACTGATCATGCTGCTATTAAATACCTTATGGAAAAGAAAGATGTCAAACCTAGACTTATTAGATGGGTTCTCTTGCTACAAGAATTTGATTTACATATTATTGATAGAAAGGGAGCTGAGAACCCCGTTGCAGACAACTTGTCTAGGTTAGAGCATGTTCTTGATGACCCACTACCTATTGATGATAGCTTCCGTGATGAACAATTAAATGTCATAAATGCTTCTCGTACTGCTCCATGGTATGTGATTATGCTAATTACATTGTTGCTAAATTTATACCACCTAGTTTCACATACCAGCAAAAGAAAAAGTTTTTCTATGATTTAAGGCTTTACTTCTGGGATGACCCACATCTTTATAAAGAAGGAGTAGATGGTGTTATTAGGCGTTGTATATCTAAGCACGAACAGGAACAGATCCTACGCAAGTGTCACTCTGAGGCTTATGGAGGACACCACGCTGGAGACAGAACTGCACATAAGGTATTGCAATCCGGTTTTTATTGGCCTACTCTCTTCAAGGATGCTCGTAAGTTCGTCTTATCTTGTGATGAGTGTCAAAAAATTGGTAATATTAGTAGACGTCAGGTAATGCCTATGAGTTACTCACTTGTTATTGAACCATTTGATGTTTGGGGCTTCGATTATATGGGACCGTTTCCTTCCTCTAATGGGTATACACATATTTTAGTTGCTGTTGATTACGTTACTAAGTGGGCAGAGGCTATTCCAACTAGTAGTGCTGATCATAACACCTCTATTAAGATGCTTAAAGAAGTTATTTTTCTGAGGTTCGGAGTCCCTAGATATTTAATGACTGATGGTGGTTCACATTTTATTCATGGTGCCTTTCGTAAAATGCTTGCTAAGTATGATGTTAATCATAGAATTGCATCCCCTTATCACCCACAGTCTAGCGGTCAAGTAGAATTGAGTAATAGAGAGCTCAAATTAATTTTGCAAAAGACCTGTAATAGATCTAGAAAGAATTGGTCCAAGAAATTTGATGATGCATTACGGGCTTATAGAACTGCATATAAAAATCCTATGGGTATGTCTCCGTATAAGATGGTTTATGGGAAAGCATGTCACTTACCTCTCGAGCTAGAACATAAGGCATATTGGGCTATTAAAGAGCTCAATTATGATTTCAAACTTGCCGGTGAGAAGAGGTTATTTGACATTAGCTCACTTGATGAATGGAGAACCCAAGCCTATGAGAATGCCAAGTTGTTTAAATAAAAAGTTAAAAGATGGCATGACAAAAGGATACATAATCATATGGGTATGGGCACTTCCCTTGGCAACTGCCAAGCTTGGGGGAGGTGCCCCGGTATCGTATCACCATCACACTCCTATCTTTACCCTTTTTCTTAGTTCGATCCTTTTGGTAATATCTTGATCTATTAGAATAGAATTTTAGTATGATTTAGTTTTGAGTTTTGCTTTATGATCCTTCTTTGTAATCGAGTCCGTGAGCTATATATAATAAAGATTAGTGTTGAGTCAAGGGCTTGATTATCTTGCTATGATCCTGAGTGAATAAAAGAAAAAGAAAGAATAAAAAGAAACAAAGAGATCTCATATTGATCTTATGGAGAGTAATGACTTCACATACAAAGAGTATGATTGATAGTTGACAAACATAGTTTTGGTCATCGTTGCAATTAATATGCAGTAATAAAGAAAGAGAGGTTTCACATATAAATATACTATCTTGGACATCTTTTGTGATTGTGAGCACTCATTAAAATATGACATGCTAAAGAGTTGATGTTGGACAAGGAAGACAACGTAATGGGTTATGTTTTCTTACATCTTAAATAAAGTATATTGTCATGGATCATCCAACATGTTGAGCTTACCTTTCCCTCTCATGCTAGTCAAATTCTTTGCACCAAGTAGAGATACTACTTGTGCTTCTGAATACCCTCAAAACCAGTTTTGCCATGAGTGTCCACCATATCTACCTATGGATTGAGTAAGATCCTTCAAGTAAGTTGTCATCGGTGCAAGCAATAAAAATTGCTCTCTAAATATGTATGATTTATTAGTGTGGAGAAAATAAGATTTATACGATCTTGTGATGTGGAAGAAATAAAAGCGACGGACTGCATAATAGAGGTCCATATCACAAGTGGCAATATAAAGTGACGTTCTTTTGCATTAAGATTTCGTGCATCCAACCATGAAAGTGCATGGCAACCTCTGCTTCCCTCTGCGAAGGGCCTATCTTGTACTTTTATCTTCTACCCTTATGCAAGAGTCATGGTGATCCTCACCTTTCCTTTTTACATTTTATCCTTTGGCAAGCACATTGTGTTGGAAAGATCCTGATATATATATCCAACTAGATGTAAGTTAGCATGAGTTATTATTGTTGACACTACCCATGAGGTAAAAGGTTGGGAGGCAACACCATAAGCCCCTATCTTTCTCTGTGTCCGGTTAAAACTCCATACCCATAAGTATTACGTGAGTGTTAGCAATTGTGAAAGACTAAATGATAGTTGAGTATGTGGACTTGCTGAAAAGCTCTTATATTGACTCTTTATGATGTTATGATGAATTGCAATTGCCTCAATGACTGAGATTATAGTTTGCTAGTTCTCAATGAATTTTCTGATTCATATTTGACATTGTGGATAGATTATTACTTGAGCATAAGGAATCATATGACAATATCCATATACGTTGCTATTATAAGAATGATCATGATGCCCTCATGTCCGTATTTTATTTTGTCGACATCTCTATCTCTAAACATGTGGACATATTTATCGTTATCGGCTTCTGCTTGAGGACAAGCGAGGTCTAAGCTTGGGGGAGTTGATACGTCCATTTTGCACCATGCTTTTATATCGATATTTATTGCATTATGGGCTGTTATTACACGTTATGTCACAATACTTATACCTATTCTCTCTTATTTTACAAGGTTTACATGAAGAGGGAGAATGCCGGCAGCTGGAATTCTCGGCTAGAAAAGGAGCAAATATTAGAGACCTATTCTGCACAACTCCAAAAGTCTACAAACATCACGGAAGTCATTTTTGGAATTTATGAAAAATACTGAGCGAAGAAAATACCAGAGGGGGCCCACACCCTGGCCACGAGGGTGGGAGGCGTGCCCCCTGCCTCGTGGGCCCCCCGGCAGGCCTCCGGTGCCCATCTTCTGCTATATGAAGTCTTTCATCCGAGAAAAAATCATAAGCAAGCTTTCAGGAAGAAACTCCGCCGCTACGAGGCGGAACCTTGGCGGAACCAATCTATGGCTCCGGCAGAGCTGTTCTGCCGGGGAAACTTTCCTCCGGGAGGGGGAAATCATCGCCATCGTCATCATCAACAATCCCCTCATCGGGAGGGGGTCAATCTCCATCAGCATCTTCACCAGCACCATCTCCTCCCAAACCCTAGTTCATCTCTTGTATCCAATCTTTGTCCCAAAGCCTCAGATTGGTACCTATGGGTTGCTAGTAGTGTTGATTACTCCTTGTAGTTGATGCTAGTTGGTTTATTTGGTGGAAGATCATATGTTCAGATCCATTATGCTTATTAATACCCCTCTGATTATGAACATGAATATGATTTGTGAGTAGTTATGTTTGTTCCAGAGGACATGGGAGAAGTCTTGCTATTAGTAGTCATGTGAATTTGGTATTCGTTCGATATTTTGATGAGATGTATGTTGTCTCTCCTCTAGTGGTGTCATGTGAACGTCGACTACATGACACTTCACCATTGTTTGGGCCTAGAGGAAGGCATTGGGAAGTAATAAGTAGATGATGGGTTGCTAGAGTGACAGAAGCTTAAACCCTAGTTTATGTGTTGCTTCGTAAGGGGTTGATTTGGATCCATATGTTTCATGCTATGGTTAGGTTTACCTTAATACTTCTTTTGTAGTTGCGGATGCTTGCAATAGGAGTTAATCATAAGTGGGATGTTTGTCCAAGTAAGGACATCACCCAAGCATCGGTCCACCCACATATCAAATTATCAAAGTAATGAACGCGAATCATATGAACGTGATGAAAACTAGCGTGACGATAATTCCCACGTGTCCTCGGGAGCGCTTTTCTCTATATTTGAGTTTGTCCAGGCTTGTCCTTTGCTACAAAAAGGATTGGGCCACCTTGCTGCACTCTATTTACACTTGTTACTTGCTACCCGTTACAAATTACCTTATCACAAAACTATTTGTTACCTATAATTTCAGTGCTTGCAGAAAATACCTTGCTGAAAACCGCTTGTCATTTCCTTCTGCTCCTCGTTGGGTTCGACACTCTTACTTATTGAAAGGACTACGATAGATCCCCTATACTTGTGGGTCATCAGGAATCGCCAAGGATAAATCATCATCAACATCGCCGCCCCAAGGATTACACGGAGCAGGCACACCGACATTGCCGCATGGTCACTTCATCAAGCTGGCATTGACCGCGTCACAAGTTACGACCTGTGTTGGCATGGCCGCACTGTTGCTTCTTCAAGCCGATGTCCATCACGCCGAACTGCTTCAATACCTCGACTGACATGACAGCTGCAATGTCTCCTTACCGACCTGCTCCGTCACCTCGGCTAGACCGGGGGCTTCGCCATCTCTTCATCAACGACGTCACCAGCTGACCAGCTTCGTCACGTTAGCTGAACCAGGGGCTTTGCATCAGCAAGCCAATCTTCGCCAGCATCGCCATGCCATCGCTTCGTCGCCCATCAGGCAATGGGTGTGCGATCGAGTCCCAATTTTGGGAGTCACTTTTCTTCGGATTGCTACAACAAATAAACCAGGTGTCTGTCAAATGGCTGCATTATCAACGGTCACATGGTGGTACGGTCAGTTTCCGTATACAGTTCGATGAACGCCGAATCCGGAACTCGGACCGGCCTGTGAATTCGGGCTTTACCACGCCTTCATCGCGTCACGCCGATGCTCTGCATGAACATTGACTTCGGTGCCAGGCCACATCTCTTTAAATAAATTATTTTTGCGAAAAGCAATTATGCAAGGATTTTATACAGATTTATATTATTTTTGGACCGCACTATTTTATGTGTGTAGGTGATCGACTTCGACTGCGTCACGCGGTCACTTCGGCAAGCCAACGCCAGCGTCTTAATTGGCATAAATCGGCTTGCATGATTACCTTGTTTGTTGAATTGCCATACCGACATGTTCGGTTGCCTCGGGGACTTCGGCATCACTGAGAGAGCTCTACCTCATCGAGTGTTCGGCAGACGGGCCATATTTCTTTTATTACTCACATTGCATAAATTATTAATTATGCAACGAATTTTTTTAATTTATTATTATTACTATTATCCCCGGCTTGCACTATTTTTTGTGCACAGGTAAAATGATCCGGGTTGGGCAGCGTTGTCACCTCGGCGTACTGACGCATCACGTCACCTTGGCTGGACTGGGGGCTTCGCCAACACTCCATTAACCAACGCCGAGGACTTTGGCATCACACTGCCGGCCTGCTCCATCGCCTCGGTCGGACCAGGGGTTTTACCTGGCTACATCGGCCTTGATATGTCGCCACTTCGGAGTGTCGAACACTTCGCTCCGCCACCTCGGCACCGGCTTAGGGGCTGGGACCTCGTCCCGCCGTAAGCTTGGACAGCGTTAACACCACCGAGCACATTAATCAGCTAAGTCGCTTTCATGCTCAAAAACTTTCGGTTTTAAATTTTGTTCGGTTCGACCAAGATTATACTTTTTTGGCAAAAAGTTGTTTGTGAAAAACTTCCTTGTCAAAACTTTGTTTGTGACACACAAATCCAAATACCCCGTTTACCTGGGGGCTTCCTTTATGAAGCCTTTCCTCTTGCATATGACTATAATTGTATGGCTTCGTTCCTTGTTCGTGTATTATGCCACAATATGCACCATGTTGACCCCTACGTTCAGCAAGCTGGGTTGCCTTGCTCATGTGTTTACCCCTACGTTCCCGATTTTTCGGCTAGGGAGTAAAGGGAGCACCTCTGCGATTGTCACGATCGGGTCATCCGAGTTCGGACCTCAGACTGGGTGAAGCCGAAAGCTAGCGCTCTTATTGTTTTCAATCATGGTCGGCGCACAACGGAACTCATGAGTACAAAAAATCTATTGCACAAGTCTCATAGTAACAATGAGCAACCGAAGAAAGGTATCGGTGGGGGTACTATTTTCTTCGTAGATGCTTCTTACACTTCATCAGTAATATAACATAAGTTCCCTGAGCGCGCTTTGTCTGTTACAGCCTTATGGCCTGATTGCCTGGTTATTGGAAACACCGTCGATATTCTCGACAGGTGGAGTACATAACACTTTTCGGCCCTTGACCGAAGAGGGAGAAGTCGACGGTCGGTTAAGACGCGTTTAAAGTTCGGGTAAACATAGATATGATATAAGTACTTTGGTACATACAGTCATTATACATAAAATTCTTGGGGGCTCTTAAATTTATATGAGCTGTTTTATAAACATGTGTTTTCTTCTTGGTCGTTGCAAAGTCTTTTTCTATCACTCCTTCCCCGACTCGAGTGTGTGGTCAATAGCCAGATATCCTGTCTTTCTCTCCGAAGCCGCTCGAGTTTAGTTTGCTAAACTGGCCTGAGAAGCACTCCGCCTTTGGGATAGGAGGTTGAAGCCGAAGGCTGACCCGCTCAAAGTCTTGAGATCGGATGTGTCATGTTAAAACACGACGGAAGCACAAACTAATTTTAAGACCAATTTTTGGATTGGCACCAAAAATATTTGATTTAGGTTCAGACGTAAAGTTTTCGCATAAAGTTTTTTGGTTTTTTTAAGCTTGTGGCACTTTTAAACTATTTGTGTGTTTCTAGCATAAGTCTCGCAGTGCAACGCCGGACACCTTTAGAGATTCGGCAAAAACATTCTCGGATATTGCTATATATGCATCAGTTTCGAATTGTGTCTTCGGTCAATAGTTGGGTTGCCCGGCTCCTGTGCTTGCCTCCTACGTTCCCGATTTTTTGGCTAGGTGTGCAAAGGGCGAACCACTACGATTGTGCTTCCAGCTCGAATGGTTAAGCACCTCAGTGGAGAAAGCCGAAAACTGACTATCACAATGGGCGTAAACTGGTCAGCGATCCGATGACGGTGTCAAACTATAGATCGATACTGATTACCCCGTGATAAATGATGGGCCGTTCATAGCATTGGCCAAAGTGTTTACGGCTTGACCTCGGCTGTCGCCGAATACTACCCGGGGGCTAGTAACCGGCCTCCCAACTTTAAGCTCCTATGACTAAGTGAAAGTTATAAAGCCCGCATATCTGATTGCCTCATTTCTGCTAACACAACCGCCTCCGGGCACCGAGATGTCGGCTAAGGGTTGTCTTGTTATTGCGGAAACACCCTGCATAGTATCTACAAAGGGGTAGAAGCCGACGATGGGCCACTTTCAACTGATAAACGGTCACAATGGAGTCAAAATAAACATATATCATCAGTATTTGTATTCAGTATACAAGCGCTGACTTCTGTAATTATCGTTATAAAGCCATAAATATGCATCAATTTGACTTAAGATTTTGGCCAAGCTGGGTTGCCTGGCTCCTGTGCTTACCCCTACGTTCCTGATTGTTCGGTTAGGCGGTAAAGGGAGCACCTCTGTGATTGTTACTATCGGGTCATCCGAGTTAGTACCTCAAACTAGGTGAAACCAAAAGCTAGCAATCTTAAAGGATATAATTGGTCGGCAACGACGGAAGTGAAAATTTCGGTTCCTTTTGTAGACCACAGAGTTCGGGAACTTTCCCCCTAACTAAATCCTCAATATTTTCCTCCCACATTGATTAGAGATGAGGTTTGATGATCATGGTCAGCATGAGAACCCGAAGAAAGGAGCCGATAGCGGGACTATTTTCTTCAGAAGATGTTTCTTACGTTAAAATGTAATATAACATATCTCTCCGTGTACCTTCGTTTATAAAATCGTATGGCCGGATTGCCTTTTTTGTCGTAAATCTTTGCCCTCTTAAAGGCTTTATAAAGTGGGACAAACACTCATTGGCTCCTGGCCGAGGAGGTTGAAGCCGATCGTCAGTCAACAAAGTTTTGTACAATGCGGATCCGAGCATTAATGATGTAAAGTACCTGGATACATAGAATCATTACACATAATTTGTGATTTCACTCTGGATATCGATCCTTAATTCAGCCACTCGTACCCACATTAAGGCTCGGAGGATAATTTACTAATATTAAAGGGGCACATCGATCCCCTGATCTAGTGTTGCCACCCGACCAGTGTCTCGGGGCTACTGCATTGCCTATTCAATGTAGAAAATTTTAAGTGCAATACAATTTTCGAGGAGATTATGATCCTCAGGTTGGTCGGCCGCACCCAACCTGAGTCTCGAGGACTTTTCACACCGCCTTTTGTGTCCCGAAGTATTCTGTCGAGCTAGGAGTTGATCCTCAGGCCGATTTTGCGAATCAACCTGAGTCTCAGGGGCTACAGGGATCAGCGATCTTATGTCATCCGTCATGTGCATCTCGGGTTTTAGACCGATACACACCTTGAGGGCTACTGGCTATATATCTCGGCAGAGAATAAATTGCACCAATCGCAAATATTGACAAAAAAACTGCCCACAGTCGGGGTGGTGCGCCACCTCGGAATCAGTCTGGCATAAAGCTCGGGCGCCAGTGGCTGGCTCCATAGAGGGCATTTATGGCATTATGCTCGGCTAAACTCCTTCGACTTTTTTGAGCCAAGGTGATCTATGACACCTCGGATATAGTCCGGCGTTGAAGCTCAGATACTCTCCGGCGTTAGAGCTTGGATATAGTCCGGCATTGGAGTTCGTCTGCAAAAAGACACCTCGAATACAGTCCGACGTTGGAGCTCGGATACAGTCCGGTGTTGGAGCTCGGATATAGTCCGGCGTTGGTGCTCGACTACAAAGGATACCTCGAATGCAGTCTGGCGTTGGGGCTCGGATGCAAGAGGACACCGTCGCATGGGAACAACTTCAAGCCCGAGGTGTGGCGTAAAAATAATAAGGCATTGATAAGGGCCGAACACTTAAAGGGGCTCCTCCGATACCCAACGTGTAAACTCTTCAGATTCACTTTGGAAATCCTCAAGATTAAAGATGAGAAGATTTGTTGAACCAGTTTTCAAGACCGACGACCGAAGATGAAGAATAGTTCGGAAGAATCGAGGAGCGTCCCCAACTTGAAGACCGGTTCAGGGGGCTACTAACGGTGTCCTGGACTAGGGGGTACTCACCACGTCGTCTCCCGATTAGTTGGATTGGGCCGAGGACCCCCATGGCCGCTTACTGTCGGTGTACAAAACTAGGGGCACATTTTTGTACTCCTTTACCTATGCACGAGCAGTCAGAGTCGCGCCCACGACCACACCAAGCAGAGCAAGGGAGGTGAGCCAAGGTAAGGCCGAAGCCCAAGACCAAGACCAAGACCACAAAGAGTAGAGGGACAAAGCAGGTTCCCCCGGCAAGACCCTTGCCGGGGCAACCTCAGCGGCCCCGGCAAGATCCTTGTCGGGGCAGCCCGTCCCACGCCAACAGAGAGAGCTACCCTTGAGCCCACGGCCGCCCACGCCGCCGTCAACGTGGGGCCAGGGCTCGGGAAGGCACCTCTGCGGCGGCATGCAGATCTTTGTGAAGACATACTCAAAGTCAGATGAGGATTAGAAGACAAACAATCCTCGGCAAGATCCTTGCCGAGGGAGGCTACCAAGGCCCCCGGCAAGACCCTTGCCGGGGATGACAACACGCCATGGCGAGACCCTTGCCGGGCCACCCGGAAAGGCCCTCGCCAAAGACACCGACGAGGCCGCCGCCTGGCCTGGGTCGGCCAAGCTTCCACCGCCTTTCGCATGTAGCTGCCAGCCCAACCAGCTGGGCAGGCACCTGCGTGGCGACGCACAGCTCCCGGGCCAACTCATCAAGCGCCTACGTGGCGGCATGCAGATCTTCGCGGAAGCTCCACCGCCGCGCCACCACAGCTGTCTGCTTGCCTACGTGGCACCGCATGCACCGCTGGCCAGGGCGCGTGTCGAAGCAAGGAGGAGCGGCGACGGACAGGACGGGCCTCGCCCCCATCCCCGATAAAGCAAGGGAACACCTAAGCGATGCATTAAATGCATCTTGTCCTGTAATACGAGGGATAGCCTCGCCACGCTATTCACCTTTCCACCTCCTGTGTGCCACTGTGGCAACCCCTTTTCCTATTAAAGGAGGCCCAAGGCGACCAGGAGAAGGATTCGGCTTTTTGGGAGCTCGTTACACCCCGTAGCTAGTTCCAGAACTCAGAATACATCCACCAAAGCAGGACTAGGGTTTTACGCATCCTCGCGGCCTGAACCTGGGTAAACGAACCGCGTGCTCTCTGTTAGACTTGCTCTTCTCTCAACCCCGCGCCCCGCAACCGCAGTAGGGATTCTCGTGATCCCATAGGTGTCGTTTCCCACCGACATCTTTGGCGCGCCAGGTAGGGGGCGTGCGCAATTGTGAGAATCTGGTCTGATAGTTAGCTTAGCGGCTCTTCGTCGCCATGGCCCCTAAGAAGAAGACGGCCGCGGCGATCGGCTCGTTGGGAGCCGAACGGCCCGTGCCAGACCGAACGGGCAGCGGGCCGGTCACGGACAGGACCCGGGCCGCGGCCCGCGAGCACCAGCATCGCCCAAGCAGTCGGAGCCTGGCGAGCGGCGCCGTTCATGCGTCAGACGACCGGCTACACGCCGCCAGATCCAAGGACGGAGCTAGGTCCCCCGCAGGCGGCGCGGGGCCCTCCGGGGTTGTCGTTGCGCCGACTCCAGGCGGCGCGGCAACCTCCAGGACGCAAACACCGGCGACCACCGCGCGTTCTTCCCATGGCGTGCCCGCCGAGCAGCGTCACCATGTTGACGACCCTGGGCACCGCCATGGGAAGAGCCCTATGCGTCGCCAGCAAGATGAAGGGGTTCAGCATGCTCGCTGAGGTGCTGGCGAAAATGGTGCGCAGCCGCTGGGTCGTGACAGAGCTCCTTCTAACATAGTTAGAAGTCGAAGCGCGCCGCGATCCACGCAGCTGTCGCCGCCGCCCACGCCGGTGGAAGCTTTGGTGCGCGCACAGCTGCTCCTTGACTTCCCACCCGCTGCGGAGAAGCTTGATGAGTGGAGGGCCACCATCCGGAGCCTTGTCGCCGTCGCAAACAAAGACGATCCGCGACCGGCGGGGCCCTCGGGTCGGCGCTCCACCGAACCACCACATGCCGGCGCCGGGAGGACCGGGGGAGCTGCGACCACGGTGCACTCTCCTCCTCCTCGCCAGCCGCCACGGGCGTCGACCCGTCGCGATGACGCTGGTGATAACATCTCCATAGCGTCGTCCGATCCATGGACCCTCCGCGACCAGCGCTAGGTCCTCCAGGAGCGAGCTCACGAAGACGCCCGAACCACCGTCGAGCGGCGACGCGAGACGCGCCGCTAGTCGGACAGGCGGGCAGGACCCGCTATTAACCACCCGGCACCGGGGGGCCCCGGCGGCCTACCTTACGAGGTGGGCTGCCTGGCTTTTACCCGTGAGCTGAGGCAGTTCCAGTGGCCGTCCCACCGCATGTTCAAGCCCGACGTCGGCGAAAAGTACACCGGCAAGACCCATCCGTCCGAGTTCCTCAGCATCTACACCATCGCGATGCAGGTCGCTGGTGCTCGAGACGACAAGGTGCTTGCCAATTATTTTCCGCTGGCGCTCAAGCCCAATGTGATGTCTTGGTTGATGCACTTGCCGGTGGATTCCATTTCCTCCTGGTCAGACATATGCCATGAGTTCGTTGGCGCCTTCACAGGGGGCCACCAAGCTCATGGCCAGGCCAGCGACCTGCATATCATTCCCCAGAAGGAAGGGGAGACCCTGCGCAAGTACATCCAGAGATTCAGCCGGGTGCACTATAACATCCCGGACGTTCATCCCGCTGCTGTGATTAGCGCGTTCCACCAGAACATGCGCAATCGCAAGATGCGTGAGGAGCTGGCGATGACCAAGGTGAAGGATGTGGCCGAGCTCTACGTTCTGGCCGATAGGTGCGCCCGGGCTGAAGAGGGAAGGAAGTACCCCGGCGAAGATGCCAGCGAGGAAACCGACTCTACGAACGAAGGCGCCGCCACTCTGACGAAGAAGAGCCGGCGTCGCAACAGGAAATGCAAGGGCAAGGCCGTGCTTGCCGTTGAGGGATCTAAGGATACCGGTGCCAGCAAGAAGGTTAAGGCAGACGCCCCCGGCAAGGAGATTGCCGGGTGTGCCGCCTGCCGGGCCTTGGCGGCCACCGACAAGCCAGGAAGCTCCGGAAGCAATACTGCAAGATCCACCGCACCAAGGGCCACGACCTCCAGAACTGCCGACAAGTCGAGCTGCTTGCTGAGAAGCAAAAGGCCGAGTACGAAAGGCGAGACAAGGAGAAAGACCAGGACGGTGCTGAGGGATCCGGCATGAAGCGTGGCGGCCAAGGAGGCCGCCCCGGCAAGGACAACCAGCAAGAGAGGCCCGCCCGGGGCCGTGACAAGAAACAAGAAGACGACGATCGCGACGAGGACGACGAGTCTGATGAGCACGGGTTCCAGAAAGCTACGGAGGCCATGTGCGTCGATGGCGGCGCCTCGCTGCACACCTCTCACCGCCAGCTCAAGCAGTGGGCGCGTGAGATTACAGCAGCCGAGCCGTTGTTCGACGCTCAGAAGCCGCTGAAGTGGTCCAGCACGCCCCTCATCTTTGATGCCGAGGACCACCCTGACCGCACTACTGCTGTCGGGTGTTTGCCATTGTTGGTCTCGCCAACAATACACAACCTCAACGTGAACAAGATGTTGGTCGACGGCGGGGCCGGCCTGAACCTGATCTCGCCTGTCGTGATCAAAAGGTTGCAAATCCCCGGTGGAGACCTCGAGGAAACGGGCATGTTCCAAGGGGTCAATCCGCGAAGGATCCAGTTGAAGGGAAAGGTCATGCTGCCCGTGACATTTGGAGAAGAATTGAACTACAGAACGGAGAGGATCGTCTTCGACGTAGCTGAGATCCCCTTGCCCTACAACGGGATCCTCGGCCGCCCGGCACTAGCCAAGTTCATGGCGGCGTCACACTACGCCTACAACATGCTGAAGATGCCCGGGTCGTTGACCATCATCTCCGTCCCCTCCGACAAGAAGGACGCGCTGATCTGCGCCGACCAACTCTACCGGGAAGCAGTTGCAGCAGCTGCTGGCAAGGCACCTGCTCCTGCCACCGAAGGCCCGGGAGGAAAGAAGGAGCCCGGCAAGACCTCTCGCACCCACTCCGGCAAGCGCACCTCCTCGAGGTGTTGTGCTACCGTCGAGGACGTGCCAGAGAGCTCTGCCGATGAGAACAAGAGATCCAGAGCCGAGCCCCATGGACCAAGAAGGTGCCCGTCAGGGAGGATGGCATAGGAGGGGCCTTCACCATAGGCTCCACCCTCGACAGCAAATAGGAAGGCGCGCTCGTCACCTTCCTGCGGGCGAATGTCAACGTGTTTGCATGGCAAGCGTCCGACATCCCCGGTGTTCCCAGGAAGGTGATTGAGCACCACCTAGCTGTCTGCCCCCACGCACGGCCCGTCAAGCAAAAGGTCTGAAAGCAGGCCCTGGAGAGGCAGGAGTTCATGACAGAGGAGATCAGGAAGTTAGAAGCGGCAGGGTTGGTGAGAGGGGTACTCCACCCGACGTGGTTGGCCAATCCGGTAGTGGTGCGCAAGGCGAATGGGAAGTGGAGGCCGTGTATTGATTACACAGATATCAATAAGACTTGTCCCAAGGACCCCTTCCCATTGCCGCGCATCGACCAGATTGTTGACTCCACGGCCGGGTGTGATCTGTTATCATTCCTCGACGCCTACTCAGGCTACCACCAAATCTTCATGACAAGGGAGGATGAAGAAAAGACAGCATTCATCACCCCATGTGGTACGTGTCGTGGTACTAAGGCTGACAGTACGAAGGAGGGTAGGTGATGGAGAGGCAGGTTCTAGCTACGGTGAAGTTGTTGACAAGTGTTTTACGAGTTCAGGCCCTTCTCTGAGGAAGTAACAGCCCTACGTCTCGGTGCCCGGAGGCGGTCGACTGGATTATGTGTATGGGTGTTACAGGGGATGCGAACCCTTGTGCCAGAGGAGGGGGGTGGCTTATATAGAGTGCGCCAGGACCCCAGCCATCCCACAACGCCAAGGGTTCAATGTAAGTTAAGACAGAGCGTTACAGGTAACGCTAGTTATAAAGGACTATAAATGATCATTAAAACTACAGAGTAAATGCCTAGCCATTGCTGCCGAGTGACTTTTAATCTTCTCCGCGGTCGAATGCTTCGATAATTCTGAGTGGAGTGTCTTGAGTCGAGTGAATGATGGTGTCTCTCTTCTGCTGCTGGCTTTAGGGCGATGCCCTTAGGAGAGGTATATAGGACAGGCCTGTGACCCTACCCTAGGTATACAACCCCATCATTAGCCCCCGAATGGTTCAGGGTTTGAGTGGAGAAGGAGTTGGAAGTGCCTCCGATTGGACTTTGATGTCTTGTGAGAGTCCTGTTGAGACGGACTGATTCAGAGTGAAGTTGTCGTCTGCTTTTCCAGTCGCCTTGATCCATTCTTGACTTGCGTCGAGTGGACTTTTGCTGTTGGGTTCCGAGTGCAGATATGGAAAAAATCTTTCATCCGATAAGTTGCTCTGGCGTTCGCGGATTTAGTGGGATTCGAAAATTGGGAAGCGCGCCGGGCGGAGGTGTCCGTAACGACCGGACTGGATTAGGCAAGGGCGCCTCGATCCCCGCGCCACCTTTTTCGCCACGTACCGAGCAGGCGCCAGTTGCGGGATCCGGTGAAATCGCCTGGGACCACCGGTCAGTCATTCGGCACCAGCTTCATATAAGGTTTTGGACCGGGGTTTTTGATACAGTGCTTCGTCAATCCTCTTCCCCTTCCTCTGTTTCTTCTGCTTTCTCCGCCGCGCGCCCTGTAGCCCTAGTTTCGCCGCGCCGCCCGAGCTTCAATCTCAGCAATGGTGAAGGAATAGACGCTGGCTCTGGAGTGCGCGAAGAAATCATCGGTGAAGGTGAAGGGTAGGGCGCCAAGCCGGGGCGGTTCTTCGTCACGGGTTGGTTTGCCGCGCAGCTGGATCCAGGGGGACTGGATCCGGTCGACCATCACGCAGGATGATCTCCAGGACATGGCGCAAGAGGGCTTGTTCCCTCCGGGAGAGGCACGGCTTCCAGGGGTTGAGTCTGAACCACAACCGCAGCCTGGTGAGTGCGTCCTCCTCGCCACACATGTGGATCGGGGGTTTTCTCTGCCGCCACACCCATTATTTCGAGCGTTCTTGAACTGTTTCGGGGCGCAACTCCACCATTTCACCCCCAACTCCATAGTCTATCTTTCCGCCTTTGTTTCCTTGTGCAAGTGTTTCATGGGCTGCCGACCGCATTGGGGGCTGTTCAAGCACATCTTCACATGCCGCTCTCAAATGGTCAAGAAAGTCGCGTCGAGTGACGATAAGACCAAGGTCATCCAGATGTGCGTGGGTCTGGCGATCCAAATGAGAGGGAAGAGTTGTTTTCCGCCCATGGTGCTTCCTGAGTCGGTTCGGGGATGGCAATCAACCTAGTTCTATTGCCAAGACAAAATGACCCCAGGACACTCGACCGGCCTTCCCCCTTTTTCCTTGGCCCGAGTGGAAAAGCCTGCTGCTCTGAAAGTGGCTCCAGAGGAGAAGGCGCAGGTGAAGGTGTTAGTCGACATGGTCGTGGAGCTTGTCCGAGAGGGAGTAACTGGCATGGACCTGCTGGAGACCTTCCTCAGGCGGCGCATCCAGTCACTTCAGTACCAAGACCACCCTATGTGGTTGTATACAGATCCCAATGACACCACTCGGGTTCACCCGGAGGAGATCTCAGAGGAGAAGTTGGAAGTGCAGCTGAGGTGTATCACCGGCAGTAAGGACAATCCTAGAGGGTCCCGGAGGATCGTTCCTCTCAGCGACCAGTACGAGGTCGACAAGGTACGATCCAAAAGCCGTCGAGTACTTTGTTCAATCATCGTGCCACTGCTGATTATCAGTCGACTGACGATTATCTTGCTTGTTGTCTTTCAGGAGATAGTCGAGTGGTACTCGATGCTGAATGGCGCGCAGCAGCCGAGCAAGGACGGAGAAGGACGGAGCGCGGAGGAAAGCGGCGAGAGCGGCGGCGAGGAGGAAGGGAGCAGCGACGATCAGAGTGAGGAAGATGATGCCAACTCCCCGCCTCGTAAGGCCAGTCGGTCCAAATTCGCCCATGACCCGTTAAACGATCGTGGCAAGGTTGCTCCGTCGACCAGCTGGCTACCCAAACGCCCTCGACCAGTCTCTCCGACGCCGACTGAAAAGGCGCCGAAGCAACAGAAGGCTTCATCGTCCAAGCCAGCCAAAGCTTTACCAAGGATCAAAGTGATCATCCCCACTGTCTCTACGTAAGATCTTGAACTTGAACTCCTCAATTATTGTGAACTGAGTCTTGGTTGATTCGCCGATATGGCCGACTGAAATTTTTGCGACCGCAGTCCTGCAACCTCAGATATCTCTGGCCCGAAGAACAAGGGTGAAGAAACAGAGGACGCTGCCACCTCCAACCTAGGTACAGTCCTTTGCAGCTTTATCAGGGTTGGTCGGACTTGCTGCCGGTCGATTGCTTCTCTCATGTTAAATTCTTCTTTCTGCAGCTCCGCATCATTATCAACCTCCCCGACGATGATGATGAAGCGCCCCTAGTCACTCGGAAGGACAGGAGAGCAGCAGCGAGGAAGGCAATTCAGTCGACGCCTGTGGTGGAGTCGGCGCCTCAGGAGGGAGGCGACGTCACTCGACCTGTGGTCACCATTGTTGAACCTTTGACGAGTACCCAGCCTTCGTCATCGACTGCGCCATCGGCTGTGCCACTTCCGACTGAAACTCCTTCACTCTTCCCTGCACACCATGTCCCTGAGGACCAAGTGGAGGCTGCCAAGGAGGCCATACGCCAAGCAGGTCTGATGATGGAGCAGATGAAGGTGGTTCGGGAGGCTAGCCATGCGGCCTACGACGCTAGTTCAGCTCTTCAAAGCAACGTCCAGGTATCTGAAAACTCTTTCCAAGGCTTTTTCATCTGTCTGCGTTTCGGGTCTGTACACCCACTGGGTGTTTCTGATTTGTCTTTGGAGTAATCCCTTTTTTCTTCGGTCGACTTAGTTGAATCGACTGACTTTCCAGTGGGGGCACGCTGAGTGCACCCACTGGGTGTAGTCCCCGAGACCATGGTCGACTGCGGGCAGTCGGCTATGGTCTGAGTAGTTTAAAATTCTTCACTCGACCAAAGAGGACCTTGCCGAGTGGCACAGAACCAGTGGGGGCACGCTAAGTGCACCCACTGGGTGTAGTCCCCGAGACCGTGGTCGACTGCGGGCAGTCGACGACAGTCTGAAAACTGTTCGACTCTTTTGTCTTCCTTTTTTTTTACTCGGCCAAGGCGGACCTTGCCGAGTGATATTTGAACCAGTGGGGGCACGCTAAGTGCACCCACTGGGTGTAGTCCCCGAGACTACTGTTGGATGTCTGATTCGGCAGTAGTCTTAGAACTGTTGGAATTGCCTTTTGTTGCTCGGAAGCAATTGAACTGTAAGCTCGTCGACTGACTGCTTGTTTTTGCAGAAATCTTGTGAGCTTGGGGCTCGTTATGCCGAGCTGGAGAAAAAACAGATCCAGCTCAACTTGGACCTGAAGCTTGCCCAGGAGAATCTGAAGAAAGCCCAAGACAGAGCAGTTGGTATGTTGGGTGAGGATTTAGTTTACTGTCTTTGTCCTGTCCTTCCATCTCTTGCTCTGACTCGACTGTCATCTCTTGCAGAGAAAATGAAGGAAGCTCTGGAGAAGAAGGACCGTGACCTGGCTGAGGCGCAGAAGGCAGCACTTGAAAAGACAAAGCTTGCTGAAGAGAAGCTCGCCTCAGTCGGGAAGCTTGAAGAGGAAAACGCCAAGCTGAAAACTGCACTTGAGGAGGCCAACAAAGAATCCACTCGACTGAAGAAGGACAAGGACGCCTTGACAGATAAAGCCAGTGAGTTGTCGCAGAAGAGGAAGGATCTGGAGGCCTATCTGAGTGGGCTTGCCCAAAAACTGTCTCTCATGCTTGAAGGTATCTTTTTTCCGATTGTTTTTTCATTGTCGATTCATCAAGCTTCTGTCGACTCACATTCCATTCTTGCACGCAAAGTTTTGCCCGAACTTTGAAGAGGAGACTGGGCGGGTGGAGACAAACTTGGACCCCATCAACTCCCCCATCAAAGACGAAGCTGCCATGCATGTGCTCCGACTGGAGTCTCGTCTGTCGAGCGTGACTGACTACATCGCCCGACTGAAAGTGGCAGTTTCGCGGGTCGACTCAACTCTCTGGCCCAACACTACCCTTCAGAATGACTTGGAGTCTTTGATGATCCGACTCAACCAAATCCCAGACCGAGTGCTGGAGTGGAAGAAATCTTCTGCCCGCTGCGGAGCTGATGTGGCTTTGTCTCTAGTCCGGGTCCACTGTAAGGACGTGAGGGAAGATAAGCTCGCCACGCTTCAAGTCGCCAACACCAAAAAACTCAACTTCCAGTCCTTCCTGGAGACTTTCATTGACGCAGCCACTCGGATTGCGGACGGAATCGACTTGGATGAGTTTGTGGAACCTGCTAGTCCTCCCGCTGCGGAGTGAAAAACTTTATGCCTTGCTTTAAATTTGCCTCGGGATGCTGAGTGATTTTGTAACAGTGAAACTTCTTTCGGGCTTGGGCCCGAGTACTATCCTTTAAATTCGCCTCGGGATGCCGAGTGATCCTGTAACCATAAACTCCTTCGGGCTTGAAGCCTGAGCTCTTTTGCCCATGGTTGGGGACACTTTTAAGACGTATCCGAACTTGGTTTATTTCCACATTTGCTCATGTTTTGATTCTCCGAGTGTAACTTGTTTTTCACCCGGTCTATTACCAATCTTGAGATGCAGTTCTGAGTCGGAAGACTTCAGTCGACTTGTACCTCGCCGTCCTTGCGGATAAGGACAGAGCGCATGTTGTACTTGTGGCGGGGCTCAGAGGAGAAGGCAGCAGTCGACCTGCACCTCGTCGTCCCTCCCGAGTGTGAGGGTTTCTCATCACTCGATAGGATTTTAATAACTTAGGCGATTACTGGACTGCAGCTAAGTCCCCGAGTGAGAGGGTTGCTCACCACTCGGTAGGATTTTAATAACTTAGGCGAGTACTGGACTGCAGCTAAGCCCCCGAGTGTGAGGGTTGCTCACCACTCGGTAGGATTTTAATAACTTAGGCGAGTACTGGACTGCAGCTAAGCCCCCGAGTGAGAGGGTTGCTCACCACTCGGTAGGATTTTAATAACTTAGGCGAGTACTGGACTGCAGCTAAGCCTCCGAGTGAGAGGCTTGCTCACCACTCAGTAGGATTTTAATAACTTAGGCGAGTACTGGACTGCAGCTAAGCCTCCGAGTGAGAGGCTTGCTGACCACTCGGTAGGATTTTAATAACTTACGCGAGTACTGGACTGCAACTAAGCCCCAGAGTGTGAGGCTTGCTCACCACTCGATAGGATTTTAATAACTTAGGCGAGTACTGGACTGCAGCTAAGCCCCCGAGTGTGAGGGTTGCTCATCACTCGGTAGGATTTTAATAACTTAGGCGAGTACTGGACTGCAGCTAAGCCCCCGAGTGTGAGGGTTGCTCATCACTCGGTAGGATTTTAATAACTTAGGCGAGTACTGGACTACAGCTAAGCCCCCGAGTGAGAGGCTTGCTCACCACTCGGTAGGATTTTAATAACTTAGGCGAGTACTGGACTGCAGCTAAGCCCCCGAGTGTGAGGGTTGCTCATCACTCGATAGGATTTTAATAACTTAGGCGAGTACTGGACTGCAGCGAAGCCCCCGAGTGAGAGGGTTGCTCACCACTCGGTAGGATTTTAATAACTTAGGCGAGTACTGGACTGCAGCTAAGCCCCCGAGTGAGAGGCTTGCTCACCACTCGGTAGAATTTTTCAAACTTAGGCGAGTACTGGACTGCAGCTAAGCCCCCGAGTGAGAGGCTTGCTCACCACTCGGTAGGATTTTTGTTTTTGAAACTTAGGCGAATCGGATTCGCGACTAAGCCCCCGAGTGGGAGGCTGGCTCTCCACTCGGTAAGATTTTGGAAACTTAGGCGAAACGGATTCGCGGCTAAGTCACCCACTGGGGGATTTTAGACACAAATATCAACAACACACATCTTGATAAATCGAAAAACTCTTGTCTTTGATAATCAAAACTACAAAATGCATCTTTTATTACATCCTGACCGACTGAATGCTCAAGTGTAAAAGGGACGGAGCAGCTCCGCATTCCAAGCTCGGGGCTCGTCTCTCTTGTGCTCAACATTGTACAGATGGTATGCTCCATTGTGGAGTACCCTGGTGACGATGAAGGGGCCTTCCCAGGCAGGAGCAAGCTTGTGTGGCTTCTATTGATCTACTCGGAGAACCAAGTCTCCCTCTTGAAATGCTCGACCTCTCACATTCTTGGCGTGGAATCGTCGCAGGTCTTGCTGATAGATGGTCGACCGGATCAGGGCCATCTCTCTTTCCTCTTCCAAGAGGTCAACTGCATCTTGCCGTGCTTGCTCTGCTTCGTTTTCTGAGAAAAGCTCGACTCGGGGGGCATTGTGAAGCAAATCACCGGGAGTACTGCTTCAGCTCCATAGACTAGGAAGAACGGAGTTCGACCAGTCGACCGGTTTGGAGTTGTTCTCAGACCCCATAAGACTGATGGAAGTTCATCAACCCATGCTCCTGCCGCGTGTTTGAGGTCACGCATCAGTCGGGGTTTCAAGCCTTTAAGAATCAATCCATTTGCTCTCTCTGCTTGTCCATTCGACTGAGGGTGAGCGACTGAGGCATAGTCGACTCGTGTTCCTTGGGAAGCACAGAAAGCTCTGAACTCATCAGAATTGAAGTTCGACCCATTGTCAGTGATGATGCTGTGAGGAACACCATATCTGAAGGTTAACTCTCTGATAAAGGTAACAGCAGTGCTGGCTTCAAGGTTCTTGATAGGCTTAGCCTCAATCCATTTAGTGAATTTGTCGACTGCCACAAGCACATGGGTGAATCCGCTTCTTCCAGTTCTGAGTGGGCCAACCATATCCAAGCCCCAGACTGCGAAAGGCCAGACGAGTGGAATGGTCTTTAGGGCTGACGCAGGCTTGTGAGACATGTTGGAGTAAAACTGGCATCCTTCACACTTGTCCACTATCTCCTTTGCCATCTCGTTTGCTCGTGGCCAGAAAAAGCCTGCTCGGTATGCTTTAGCCACTATGGTCCGAGAGGACGCATGGTGACCACAGGTCCCCGAGTGGATATCATTGAGGATCACTCGAGCTTCTTCTGGTGTTATACACTTCTGACAGACTCCAGTCGTACTCTCTCTGAACAACTGCCCTCTGATTACTGTGAAGGCCTTAGATCGACGGACGACCTGCCTAGCCTCTTCTTCATCTTCTGGGAGTTCTTTCCTGAGAATATATGCAATATACGGAACTGTCCAGTCGGGAGTGATAACCATAACTGTCCAGATCATCGGCTGCTTGGTTTTTCAGTCGGGGTATGTGATGAAGCTCCAACCCCTCAAACTTCTTCTCCAGCTTTCTTACTGCATTGCAATAACCTGTCATGGCTGGACTTCTGACGTCCCATTCCTTCATCACTTGATTAACTACCAAATCTGAGTTGCCGTAGACCATGAGGCGGCGGACGCCGAGTGAAATGGCCATACGTAACCCATACAGAAGTGCTTCGTATTCGGCTTCATTGTTAGAAGAATCAAAGTGAATCTGAAGGACATAGCTGAGTTTGTCTCCTCGGGGGGATACCAATACTACCCCAGCACCGGAACCATTCAACATCTTAGAGCCATCAAAAAACATGGTCCAGTGTTCCGAGTGAACTTGAGTCGGCAGTTGCTGTTCGATCCACTCGGCCAAGAAATCAGCTATTGCTTGGGATTTGATTGCTTTCTTTGCTTCAAACTCAATGCCTAAGGGAAGGAGTTCAATCGCCCATTTGGCCACTCGACCAGTTGCATCTCTATTGTTCAGAATCTCTGATAGTGGTGCGTCCCTGACGACTGTAATGGAGTGATCAGAGAAATAGTGAGCAACCTTCTTCGCAGTCATGTATATCCCATAGACAAGCTTCTGATAGTGTGGATATCTTTGCTTCGAAGGGGTCAAAACTTCAGAGAGGTAGTACACTGGGCGCTGAACTTTGTATGCCTTTCCTTCTTCATCTCGCTCGACCGTGAGCACAGTACTAACAACTTGTCCAGTGGCTGCAATGTACAGCAGTAAAGGTTCTTTGCTGATTGGGGCAGCTAACACCGGCTGGGTGGAAAGCAGGGCTTTGAGCTCTGCAAACGCTGCTTCAGCTTCATCAGTCCACTCGAACTTGTCAGCCTTCTTCATCAGTCGGTAATGAGGAAGCGCCTTCTCACCAAGGCGAGAAATGAATCGACTTAGAGCAGCCAAACATCCAGTCAACTTTTGGACATCATGCACACGCACAGGGCGTTTCATTCGGAGTATAGCACCAACCTTTTCTGGGTTAGCATCGATCCCTCGTTCGGAAACGAGAAAACCGAGTAACTTTCCGCCAGGGACTCCAAATGTGCACTTTGCTGGATTGAGCTTGATATCATACTTTCTGAGATTTGCAAAGGTTTCAGCAAGGTCAGCCAACAGGTCGGAACCCTTTTGTGACTTGACCACGATGTCATCCATGTATGCCTCTACATTCCGACTGATTTGAGTGAGCAGGCACTTTTGAATCATCCTCATGAATTTGGCTCCTGCATTCTTCAGGCCGAACGGCATAGTGACGTAACAGAAACATCCGAATGGCGTAATGAACGCCGTTTTTATTTCATCGGGCCCATACAGACGGATCTGATGGTACCCGGAATAAGCGTCCAGAAAGGACAATCTCTCACATCCCGCAGTCGAGTCGACGATTTGGTCGATTCAGGGGAGAGGAAAATGATCTTTCGGGCAGGCCCGATTGATATGCTTGAAGTCAATACACATGCGGAGTGAGTCGTCCTTCTTGGGGACCATGACAACATTGGCAAGCCACTCGGAGTGGTAAATCTCTCTAATGAACTCAGCCGCCAGGAGCCGAGCCACCTCTTCACCAATAGCTTTCCTCTTCTGTAGGGCGGACCGACGAAGATGTTCCTTCACTGGCTTCACTTTTGGGTCGACTCGCAAACGATGCTCAGCCAGTCCCCTGGGCACACCCGGCATGTCAGCAGGCTTCCATGCGAAGATGTCCCGGTTCTGACGGAGGAACTGGATGAGCGCTTCTTCCTATTTGCTGTCGAGGGTGGTGGAAATGTGAGTCGGGGCAGCCTCTGAGTCAGTCGGATGGATGTGAACCGGCTTGGTTTCACCAGACGACTGAAACGCAGAGTCGGTTGCCGGTTTCTTGGACCATAGCAAATCACTCGGATCTGCATTCTTCTGATATTCTTGCAACTCGACTACTGCCATTTGTGCACCAGCAATCCTGGAGCCCTTCTGGAAGCACTCCTCCGCCTTTTGCCGATTGCCAGTCACAGTGATCACTCCCTTAGGGCCAGGCATTTTCATCTTGAGGTAGACATAACATGGCCGAGCCATGAAACGAGCATATGCGGGCCTGCCCAAGATAGCGTGATAGGCACTCGGGAAATCCACGACCTCAAAAGTCAACTTTTCCTTTCGGTAATTCTTGGAATCACCGAAAAGCACATCTAGCGCAATTTGGCCGAGTGAATGGGCCTTCTTGCCGGGGATAACTCCATGAAAGCTCATGCTTCTCATGCTGAGTTTGGACATCGGAATGCCCACCCCCTTCAAGGTCTCCACGTACAGGATATTCAGGCCGCTGCCACCATCCATCAGCACCTTAGTCAGTCGGGTGCCTTCAACCACTGGGTCGACCACTAACGCTTGCCTCCCAGGGGTGGCAATGTGCACTGGGTGATCAGACTGGTCGAATGTAATGGCGGTCTGTGACCACTTCAGATAGCTCGGTGTTGCCGGGGCAACCATGTTCACTTCTCTGTTAATCACTTTCAGTCGACTTTTAGTTTTGACATCAGCAAAAATCATCAGAGTGGAATTGACGTTGGGAAAACCATCATCATCTTCATCCTTTTCATCACTCTTATCCGACTCTTTCTCCTTCTCTTTGGGCAGTTTATCACGAAACTGCTGGATCAGGAGTCGACACTGTCGAGTGGTATGCTTTGGGTAAATGAAATTACCCTCTTCATCTTTCTTGGTATGAATATGGCAGGGTAAGTCCAACACATCGTTGCCATCTTGATCCTTCACTTTATAGGGATTCCATGGCCCTTTGGGCTTTCCCTTGAATTTTCCTTGGGTCACTGCCAATGCCTCACCAGGAGCCGCTGGTTCAGCTTTCCGTTTCTGCTTCTGACTGGAATTCCCTCCTCCAGTATCCTGGGCGACTGTTTTATGCTTGCCACTCCGGAGTCGGTCTTCTTCTTCGCCATTGGCATATTTGGTGGCAATTTCCATCATTCGACCGAGGGTCATGTCCCCAGTCCGACCAAACTTCAGATTCAACTCTCTGTACTTGACGCCTTCTTTGAAGGCGCAGACTGCCTGGTGATCTGACACTCCTTCCACCGTATGGTTCAAAGTGATCCACCTCTGAATATAGTCTCTCAAGGTCTCGCCTGGCTTCTGAACACAGGACTGCAATTCCGTCAACCCTGCCGGTCGCTTGCAAGTGCCTTCGAAGGTCCTAACAAACACTCGGGCCAACTCATCCCAACTGTCAATGCTGCCTGGTGCCAGTTGGTTCAACCATGCTCTGGCTGACCCTTCCAGCATCAAAGGGAGATGTTTCATAGCTACATCATCGTTCCCTCCACCAATCTATACAGCCACTCGGTAATCCTCAAGCCAAGTGTCAGGCTTGGATGATCCAGTAAATTTGCTGACTCCAGTCGCCAACCTGAAGTTGGGAGGAATCACAGCTGTTCTGATGGCTCGACTGAAACACTCGGGACCGGAAACATGCACTCTGCTTCCAGTCGGTTGATCTCTGGCAGGGCCTTCCCTGTATGCCCTGTTCCTGTCGACTGGACTTTGAACAAGAATGGATCTCACATCAAACCCTGGCCCTCTGGGGTGGACTGGAACCCCTCGTCCACCACTGGGGGGACGTCTGTCATCATGCTGCCGAGGTGCATAAGACCCGCTCCTCAAAGGAGGGGTGGGCACTCAACGCCTATCAGCTTGGACACGGTAATCTGGCTGCTCGTTGTACCTGTACCGATCTTGTCGATCTCCACGTCCCTCACGCCGCAGGGGCGATTTTGGGCTATGGGCCGACTGAACTGTATCTGCTCTTACAGACTCACTATGGATCCTATTGCGTGACTGGGACACCACTGTGTTCAACTCCCCAGCAGCCCGAAGCAAGTCTCTGATCTGTGCCAAGCCTCTGCCAGCCTCTGATTGAGAGGGTTGAATCGACTCTGCTATTCGGGTTGCTGCTGCTAGATTCTGGATTGGAGTTCGGTATACCTGAGTCAGCGGTGGAAAAAGTTGACGTCGACTGGATTCCGGGCGTCGCTCCTGAGCCCGCTCGTCCAGCGCGTGCTGAAGGTTCTCCAGTCGAGTGTGCTCGGCCAGATTGGCCAGGCACGCTTCTTCCAAGGCCAGGGCCTCGGGGGTATCTCCCACGATTGGAGTGTGAAGTGCATCCATGTTGCGGCGACGGAGCTCTTCCCTCCGTCGAGAGGAAAGAGATCCAGGGCGGTACTCTTCATGAACGCGTGGTGGATCGCCGCCACCGTTTCCGCCATCATTGCGGTCGAAGCCTGGAGGACTGCGTGGTCCGTCGACCATCAGGACTTCTGCCGCAGGGTCACTGCTACCGCATTCGGATGCGGTCCCAACGGAGCGAGTCGACAGATCGAACAGGCCGTAAAGATTTTCATCAGGCTCAATTGCCGCGACCTATGGGGCGGCCGACTGACGAGCCGCTGCGTGTCTCGCCCACCGCTGGAGCCGCGACCGACCGGAACGCTTGCGCCGGCGGGTAGCGGGGAGCGAGGAAGCCACAGGTGCCGACCAATACTGGGTCGACGGCTGGAGGAGAAGCACGCCACGGACGCATGCACGAAAGTGCGTAGCCCCGTGGACGGGGAGCGCATCGACGTCGAGTGGTGCCTCCTGGAGCCAAGCGGAGTCGTCGGCGACGAAGGTGAGCGCTCCAAGACGGATCTCGCGCCCCTCGGCCAAACCTCCACCGGAAACCATGATGATGGGAGTCGGAGAAAACGCAACTTTCACCGGAAAAACGCTAAAACACCTGCCCCACGGTGGGCGCCAACTGTCGTGGTACTAAGACTGACAGTATGAAGGAGGGTAGGTGATGGAGAGGCAGGTTCTAGCTATGGTGAAGTTGTTGACAAGTGTTTTACGAGTTCAGGCCCTTCTCTGAGGAAGTAACATCCCTACGTCTCGGTGCCTGGAGGCGGTCGACTGGATTATGTGTATGCGTGTTACAGGGGATGCGAACCCTTGTGCCAGAGGAGGGGGGTGGCTTATATAGAGTGCCACAGGACCCCAGCCATCCCACGACGCCAAGGGTTCAATGTAAGTTAAGACAGAGCATTCCAGGTAACGCTAGTTATAAAGGACTATAAATGATCATTAAAACTACAGAGTAAATGCCTAGCCGTTGCTGCCGAGTGACTTTTAATCTTCTTCGCGGTCGAATGCTTTGATAATTCCGAGTGGAGTGTCTTGAGTCGAGTGAATGATGGTGTCTCTCTTCTGCTGCTGGCTTTAGGGCGATGCCCTTAGGAGAGGTATATAGGACAGGCCTGTGACCCTACCCTAGGTATACAACCCCATCAGTACGTATTGCTTTTTACGAATGCCTTTCGGGATAAAGAGTGTTGGCTCAACATTTGCAAGAGCGGTCCAAATTGGTTTTGAGCCTCAGCTCCATAGAAATATGGAGGCCTACATGGATGATATGGTGGTCAAAACCAAGGACGGGCCGACTCTTGTGCAACATCTAGAAGAGACGTTTGCCAACCTGCGCAAGATCAACCTCAAGTTGAACCCTGAGAAGTGCGTCTTCGGTGTCCCGTCCGGCATGCTTCTCGGGTTCTTCGTGTCACAGCACGGGATCGAGGCAAACCCAGACAAGATCAAGGCTATTGAGCAGATCGAGGCGCCCAGGCGGATCAAGGATGTGCGTCGGCTCACTGGCTGCGTTGCCGCCATGAGCCGGTTCATCTCCAAGTCCGCCGAGCGCGCCCTTCCCTTTTTCAAGATCTTGAAAAAGGCGGGCCCAATGGAGTGGACCCCAGAAGCTGAGGCCGCGCTGCAGGACCTGAAGAAATACCTTTCCTCCACGCCAACACTAGTTGCGCCTAAAACACAAGAGCCATTACTGCTGTATCTGGCGGCAACGAATCAAGTGGTCAGCGCCGCACTGGTGGCACAGAGGGAGGTCGACGAGGAGGCAGCAACGACGGCAGAACCAGCGGATGGCGAGTCGAAGATTCCCCCGGCAGGGCCTGGTGCTGACATGGCGCGGCCCCCGGCAGAGTCTGGTGTCGCCAAGGCAATACCCGCGTGGTCAAGTGAAGTGGTGCCGAAGAAGAAGATGATGCAGCACCCGGTTTACTTTGTCAGCTCCCTCTTGCAGGGGGCTAGGTCGAGGTATTCCGGTGTGTAAAAATTGCTCTTCGGCCTCCTTATGGCCTCGAGGAAGCTGTGTCACTACTTCCAAGCCCACAAGATCACTGTCGTCACCCACCTCCCGTTGCAACGGATACTGCACAACCCTGATGCAACTGGAAGGATTGTGGAATGGGCCTTGGAGCTATCAAGTTTCGGTTTGAAGTTTGAGAGTACCTCGACAATTCAGAGCAGAGTCCTGGCAGAGTTCGTCGCAGAATGGACCTCGACGCCTAACGAAGAAATCTAGGAGACTACTCTCCCGGGCAAGGAAGCAGACCGCAACTGGATCATGTACTTTGATGGAGCCTTCTCGCTGCAAGGCGCCGGTGCCGGCGTGCTGCTCGTCACACCCACCGGAGAGCGCTTCAAGTACGTGATCCAGATGCACTTCCCCAGGGAGATGTCCACCAATAACACCGCCGAGTACGAGGGATTGCTTGCCGGTCTCAGGATCACGGCAGACCTCGGGGATAAGAAGCTCATCGTCAGGGGTGACTCGCAGCTCATTGTCAGGCAGGTCAACAAGGATTATCAGATCCCATTGATGGAAGCATACGTATATAAGGTGAGGAGGCTGGAGGAGCGCTTTGACGGTATCCAGGCGGAGCACGTCCCCCGAGTGGAGAACGACATCACCGATTACCTATCAAAGCGTGCCGCATTCAAGCTACCTGTGGAACCAGGTACCTTTTTGCTCCGGTTAACCCAACCATCCGTCGATCCATCAAAAGGGCAGAACAAGCGAAGAAAATCAGGTCCGGGCAAGTACTTTCCTACCGAGCCCCCCGGGGCTGCCGGCAAGGGTGCTGCCGCGGACGCTGAGCCTGCCCAAGAGCAACTGATTCCGGCGGGGCGTTAGGCCCTGGCCGTTGAGACAACCGCTCCCATGGCGGAAGAGATGCCTTTGGTCCTTGCCGTCGAGCCTCAGGCTTCGGCATGCGCGCAGCACACCGTCCGATTCCTCCAAACGGGGGAGCTTCCTGAGGAGCAGGAAGAAGCGGAAAAAGTAGCCCGTCGGTCCGCCCTGTACCAGTTCGTCGATGACGTCCTGTACGGGAGAATACCGAACGGTGTGAAATTGAAGTGCATCCCCCGAGAGGAAGGACTAGAGCTGTTGGCAGAGATACATAGAGGCATATGTGGCTCCCACATAGGGTCAAGGGCCCTTGCCGGGAAGGCGTTCCGGCAAGGTTTCTTCTGGCCCACCGCTCTCCAGGATGCGACGGCACTAGTAACCAAGTGTGAAGCGTGCCAGTTCCATTCAAAGAAGCTTCATCAACCAGTCCAAGCCCTTCAAACAATCCCTCTCTCCTGGCCATTCTCGGTCTGGGGACTCGACATACTGGGCCCTTTCCCCCGCGCCGTCGGGGGCTTTGAGTAGTTGTACGTTGCAATCGACAAGTTCACAAAGTGGCCAGAGGTGGAAGCAGTGAGAAAGGTGACTGCTCAGTCAGCTGTCAAATTCTTCAAGGGACTGGTCTGCCGTTTTGGTTTGCCAAACAGAGTCATCACCGACAACGGCACGCAGTTCACTAGCCACGCCTTCATGCAATACATTCAAGACCTCGGCAGCAAGGTTTGTTTTGCTTCCGTGGCACACCCACGGAGCAACGGCCAAGCGGAGAGGGCGAATGCTGAAGTATTGCGAGGCCTGAGGACAAAGACGTTTGACAAGCTGCACAAGAGCGGAAGGCGCTGGATTGATGAACTGCCGGCGGTTCTTTGGTCGATCAAAACAACACCAAATCGAGCCACCGGCCAGACACCTTTTGCCCTGGTATACGAGGCAGAAGCAGTTCTCCCCACGGAACTCATATACGGGTCACCTCGAGTGCTCGCTTATGATGAGCTTGAGCAAGAGTCGTTGCGCCAAGATGACGCGACGCTCCTTGAGGAAGATCATCTTCGAGCGGCTGTGAGAGCGGCACGCTACCAGCAAGCCTTGCGCCGCTACCATAGCCGCAAGGTTCATGCCCGAAGCTTTGAGGAAGGCGACCTTGTTCTTCGGCGCGTTCAGTCGGCCAAGAATACAAACAAGTTGACGCCGAAGTGGGAAGGCCCTTATCGGGTAATTCGAGTCACCAGGCCCGGCTCAGTCCGCCTGGAGACCGAAGATGCCGTCCCAGTGAGCAACTCCTGGAACATCGAGCATCTTCGCAAGTTTTACTAAGAAGGCGCGGCTTGCCGGGCCCCCCGGCAAGCCACCCTTCTGTACAAGCTTTGCCGTCAAGGCATGTGACCCTTTGTATAGAGCCAGGCGCAGACCCTGAGCATAAATAAATGAAGCGCTGGCGCCCTAATTTATAGCATGCATGCTAGGTCGAGTCTCGTCCTTAGTTAGGGTTGATAGTGCTTAGCGGTGGCTAACCCCTAGCTTAGAGGTCGAGTTCGCATCTCTCTGTTCTTCTCTGTCTTCTTTGGTTCGCAGGGCGCATAAATATCCTTGCCGAGCTGCTTTGAAAGAAGGGGGACGGACCGGCGCCCAGGCCCCGGCAAGCCAGTACTGTCGGGGGCTACAAGAGCAATGATACACCCGCGGCAAGCCAAGGTTGCCGGGGGCTGCAGATTCAGATAAGTTTTCTATCCCTTATCATGCGTTTTGTTATGAACTGAGGTATGTGGAACCTCGTTTTATCCTTAGGCTACCGTGCTCCCCTCATTCCGGACCCTAGGGCTCGTTTCCTGGGGCCGAATTTGGTCGTAGTCGCGGCAGCAAGGAAATGAAACAAGGAGCCTAAGCCCACCTCATCCCTGCCTCCACCAAGGGCGTGAGAAAGGTCGAGCGAAGTGGGGGGACGGCATGGCCTGTTGCCGGGCAAGAAAATGTTTACCTTAAAGGTAACAGGGATTTACTCCTTGTCATGGGTTTTACCTGCGAACGGAAAACCCGGCAAACATCCCTTTTCCATTAAAAAACATCCCGTACAGTTCATACGAGATGAAAAACATGAACAAGGGGATTACAAGTTTTAAAGTCAACAAAGGCCCGCGGACTTACAAGCTAAAAAAGAGATAAGATGCCTGTAATCCCTTTCTTGTCCCTCTCCTCAGGAGGCAGGTCAAGGAGGCGAAAGGGCAAAAGGGGCACCTAGGCGAGCTACGAGCAGCAGAAAGCGCCAAGAGAACACCTCGGTGGCCACCCACGGGCGGGCTAGTGATGACGGTGCCGGGAAAGGAGCTGGAAGACGAGGCGGCAGGACCGGCAATACGCGACGAAGGCGTTGGTGCCCGCGTACTCCGAGTTGACAGCCTTGCCGCCTGCCCTCTTCCTCTTCCGCAGCCTCCCAATGCCAGCCGCCCAAGGAGACAGCCCCGAGAAGTTCAAGGAGCTGGCCCCGCCCCCGGCAAACCTCTGCCGGGGGAGCGGCCAGGTGCAGATGCTGCTGCTGCCGCACCTGCCCAGGCGCGGTGCGTCCGACGCCTAGTCGGACTCGTCCCCGCTATTCGCCCCACTATCCTCCTCATCACTTTCGCTCGAGGAAGAGCTTCCATTGTCGGAATCTCCATCGGAGGAGCTCTCCATGCAGCACTTCAGGCGAGTCCCGAACTCTCCGAAGAGCTTGACGGAGAGTAGGCCGTCCTCCATTAATTTGAAGTAGAGGACGAGCCCCGCTGTCAGGCTGTGGATACGAGCGAACATCTTCCACCCACGACAGAGGTACATGACTCGAGGAGCCGGGAAGTCGACGTCGACCCGCGTGCCCCCGTTCCTGCAACCCCTCATGTGCAATCTGAGGGATTGGGGCCGGTCACGCTCCATCTCCCGAGCGAACGGAGCGGGAAGACGAAGACGGCGACGTGGAGGCCGGCGCAGCCTGATGAAGAACTCGCAGAGCTGGTCTCCGACATGGCCTTCCATCGGGAAAGGCATCATCGGTAGGGGCAAAGCCGGCGCTCTGCCCCGTCCTCCTATTCCTCGAGCACTGCGACCTCGGCCCCGGCCTCGCCCATGGCCTCGCCCCCTCCCCCTTCCCCTCGCGGCCGGCTCCACCACCATGGGCTCGGGAGGAGGAGGGACGCGTTGACGAGCGGCAACCCTCGCCGCCACCGTCGAAGGACCAGGATTCCCTTTCTCCATGACGGGGGGAAGGAATAAACAGAAGCAGGAGGAGATAGATGACAGGGGAGTGCCGGACGCCATCCCCCTTCCCCCTCCTTATAAAGGAGCGGGGTCGGGGCTCGGCCGCCCTGTTCGGCCAATCCAGCCACCAGAGGCGCGCGGAATCAGGACCGACCCGCTGCCCCAACCAGCGACGGCACGGATTCCCGCCCCCGCCGCTTGCTACCCCAAATGCATGGGGGACGCGTGGCGAGCGTGCAGAACCAAGGGGACAGGCGAAGCGACCTCTCCCCACCCCATGATCGTGGGGAGTGGACGCCTTGAAGACCGCGCCCCCGCCCCGTCCAGTAAATGAGCCGCGCCTCCACGCCTTCCTCTTTTTACGGGGAAGGCGCGAGCCGCCTCTTTACTTTGATGTGACGCATGCGTGTGAAAACCGCCCCACGCATGCCACCCACGTCACGCCCGACCTTCCACGTCGCACGCGGGTCGTGGGAAGCGCAGCGCGCGAAAAACCTTACCACGGTAAAAACTGCCCCGCCTGCCCGCGCACCGTTTTGGGCCTAACCCAACAACGTGTCGCGCTTATGTGTGGCCCAGGCCCGGGGGCTCCTGTCGGTGTACAAAACTAGGGGCACATTTTTGTACCCCTTTACCTGTGCACGGGCAGTCAGAGCCGCGCCCACGACCACACCAAGCAGAGCAAGGGAGGTGAGCCAAGGTAAGGCTGAAGCCCAAG
Organism: Triticum aestivum; assembly: GCF_018294505.1. NCBI lineage: Eukaryota > Viridiplantae > Streptophyta > Magnoliopsida > Poales > Poaceae > Triticum > Triticum aestivum. The sequence goes on along the minus strand of NC_057802.1, from coordinate 52,817,012 downwards.
ACGGCCAGAACAGCGCCAAGACCAAGACCACAAAGAGCAGAGGGACAGAGCAGGTTCCCCCGGCAAGACCCTTGCCGGGGCAACCTCAGCGGCCCCGGCAAGATCCTTGCCGAGGCAGCCCGCCCCACGCCAACAAAGAGAGCTACCCTTGAACCCACGCCGCCGTCAACGTGGGGCCAGGGCTCGGGAAGGCACCTCTGCGGCGGCATGCAGATCTTTGTGAAGACATACTCAAAGTCAGGTGAGGATTAGAAGACAAACAATCCTCGGCAAGATCCTTGCCGAGGGAGGCTACCAAGGCCCCCGGCAAGACCCTTGCCGGGGACGACAGCACGCCACGGTGAGACCCTTGTCGGGCCACCCGGCAAGGCCCTCGCCAAAGACACCGACGAGGCCGACGCCAAGCCCGCGTCGGCCAAGCTTCCACCGCCTTTCGCATGCAGCTGCCAGCCCAACCAGCTGGGCAGGCACCTGCGTGGCGACGCACAGCTCCCGGGCCAACTCATCAAGCGCCTACGTGGCGGCATGCAGATCTTCGCGGAAGCTCCACCGCCGCGCCACCACAGCTGCCTGCCTGCCTACATGGCACCGCATGCACCGCTGGCCAGGGCGCGTGTCGAAGCAAGGAGGAGCGGCGACGGACGGGACGGGCCTCGCCCCCATCCCCGATAAAGCAAGGGGACACCTAAGCGATGCATTAAATGCATCTTGTCCTGTAATACGAGGGATAACCTCGCCACGCTATTCACCTTTCCACCTCTTGTGTGCCACTATGGCAACCCCTTTTCCTATAAAAGGAGGCCCAAGGCGACCAGGAGAAGGATTCGGCTTTTTGGGAGCTTGTTACACCCCGTAGCTAGTTCCAGAACTCAGAATATATCCACCAAAGCAAGACTAGGGTTTTACGCATCCTCGCGGCCCGAACCTGGGTAAACGAACCGCGTGCTCTCTGTTAGACTTGCTCTTCTCTCAACCCCGCGCCCCGCAACCGCAGTAGGGATTCTCGTGATCCCATAGGTGTCGTTTCCCACCGACACTTACTCATGGGCCAGTTCGGACAGCCCATGCCGCACACAAGGAAGATTCCACAAGACTTGGTGATCAAGACAAGGACTCCTCTCCACGAGCGTATTCGACTAGGACTCTTGTTATCCTAGGCCTCTGGTATGTTATATAAGCCAAGGCCAGGCTAGTTGATAGATCATTATGACATTACTCATCATACCTCTAGGGTTTAGACCACAACATATGATCTCGAGGTAGATCAACTTTGTACCTTGATACTACATCAATATAAACAAAAGCAGGACGTAGGGTATTACCTCCATCAAGAGGGCCCGAACCTGGGTAAAACATCGTCTCCTTCGTTCATGTTACCATTGATCCAAGAATCCATAGCTTGGGACCCCCTACCCCGAGATCTGCCGGTTTTGACACCAACAGGTACACCTTCTATCACAGATCCGAAGGCAAGATCTTTGTTGCTAAGAAATGGTTCCTTTCTAGAGAAGGAGTTTCTCTCGAAAGAAGTGAGTGGGAGGAAAGTAGAACTTGATGAGGTAATTGCACCTGCTCCCGAATTGGAAAGTAGTTCTTCACATAAACCAGTTCTAGTGATTCCTACACCAATTAGTGAGGAAGCTAATGATGATGATCATGAGACTTCAGATCAAGTTACTACTGAACCTCGTAGGTCAACTAGAGTAAGGTCCGTACCAGAGTGGTACGGTAATCCTGTTCTGGAGGTCATGTTACTTGACCATGACGAACCTACGAACTATGAGGAAGCGATGATGAGCCCAGATTCCGTGAAATGGCTTGAGGCCATGAAATCTAAGATGGGATCCATGTGTGAGAACAAAGTGTGGACTTTGGTTGACTTTCCCGATGATCGGCAAGCCATAAAGAATAAATGGATCTTCAAGAAGAAGACTGACACTGACGGTAATGTTACTGTCTACAAAGCTCGACTTGTTGCAAAAGGTTTTCGACAAGTTCAAGGAGTTGACTACGATGAGACCTTCACACCCGTAGCGATGCTTAAGTCTGTCCAAATCATGTTAGCAATTGCCGCATTTTATGATTATGAAATTTGGCAAATGGATGTCAAAACTGCATTCCTTAATGGATATCTTATAGAAGAATTGTATATGATGCAACCAGAAGGTTTTGTCGATCCTAAAGGTGCTAACAAAGTGTGCAAGCTCCAGTGGTACATTTATGGACTAATGAAAGCCTCTCAGAGTTGGAATATACGCTTTGATAGTGTGATCAAAGCATATGGTTTTATACAGACTTTTGGAGAAGCCTGTATTTACAAGAAAGTGAGTGGAAGCTCTGTAGCATTTCTGATATTATATGTGGATGACATATTGTTGATCGGAAATGATATAGAATTTCTGGATAGCATAAAAGGATACTTGAATAAGAAATTTTCAATGAAAGACCTCGGTGAAGCTACTTATATATTGGGCATCAAGATCTACAGAGATAGATCAAGACACTTAATTGGACTTTCACAAAGCACATACCTTGATAAAGTTTTGAAGAAGTTCAAAATGGATCAGTCAAAGAAAGGGTTCTTGCCTGTGTTACAAGGTGTGAATTTGAGTTAGACTCAATGCCCGACCACGACAGAAAATCGAAAGAGAATGAAAAGTCGTTCCCTATGCCTCAGTCATAGGTTCTATAAAGTATGCTATGCTGTGTACCAGACCTATTGTGTAACTCACCATGAGTTTGGCAAGAGGGTACAATAGTGATCCAGGAGTGGATCACTGGACATCGGTCAAAATTATCCTTAGTGGAATAAGGATATGTTTCTCGGTTATGGAGGTGACAAAAAGTTCGTCGTAAAGGGTTACGTCGATGCAAGCTTTGACACTGATCCAGATGACTCTAAGTATCAATCTAGATACATATTGAAAGTGGGAGCAATTAGCTAGAGTAGCTCTGTGCAGAGCATTGTAGACATAGAAATTTGCAAAATACATACGGATCTGAATGTGGCAGACCCGTTGACTAAACTTCTCTCACAAGCAAAACATGATCACACCTTAGTACTCTTTGGGTGTTAACCACATGGCGATGTGAACTAGATTATTGACTCTAGTAAACCCTTTGGGTATTGGTCACATGGCGATGTGAACTATAGAGTGTTAAATCACATGACGATGTGAACTATTGGTGTTAAATCACATGGTGATGTGAACTAGATTATTGACTCTAGTGCAAGTGGGAGACTGAAGGAAATATGCCCTAGAGGCAATAATAAAGATGTTATTTATATTTCCTTATATCATGATAAATGTTATTATTCATGCTAAAATTGTATTAATTGAAAACCTGATACATGTGTGAATACATAGACAAAACAAAGTGTCCCTAGTATGCCTCTACTTGACTAGCTCGTTAATAAAAAATGGTTATGTTTCCTGACCATAGACATGTGTTGTCATTTGATGAATGGGATCACATCATTAGGAGAATGATGTGATGGAAAAGACCCATCCATTAGCTTAGCATTATGATCGTTAAGTTTTATTGCTATTGCTTTCTTCATGACTTATACATATTCCTCTGACTATGAGATTATGCAACTCCCGAATACCGGAGGAACACCTTGTGCGCTATCAAACATTAAAATGTAACTAGGTGATTATAAAGATGCTCTACAGGTGTCTCCGAAGGTGTTTGTTGGTTTGGCATAGATCGAGAATAGGATTTGTCACTCCGAGTACCGGAGAGGTATCTCTGGGTCCTCTCGGTAATGCACATCACCATAAGCCTTGCAAGCAATGTGACTAATGAGTTAGTTGCCAGATGATGCATTACGGAACGAGTAAAGAGACTTGTCGGTAACGAGATTGAACTAGGTATGATGATACCGATGATCGAATCTCGAGCAAGTAACATACCGATGACAAAGGGAACAACGTATGTTGTTATGTGGTTTGACCGATAAAGATCTTCGTAGAATATGTCGGAGCCAATATGCGCATCCAGGTTCCGCTATTGGTTATTGACCGAAGATGTGTCTCGGTCATGTCTACATAGTTCTCGAACCCGTAGGGTCCGCACGCTTAATGTTCGATGACGATTTGTATTATGAGTTATGTGATTTGATGACCGAAGTTTGTTCAGAGTCCCGGATGAGATAACGGACATGACGAGGAGCCTCGAAATGGTCGAGAGGTAAAGATTCATATATTGGAAGGTTGCATTCGGACATCGGAATGGTTTCGAGTGATTCAGGCATTTTTTTGGAGTACCGGGAGGTTACCGGAACCCCCCAGGAGAAGTATTGGGCCTATTGGGCCTTATTGGAGGAGAGGAGAGAGGCCACGTGAGAGGGGCGCCCCCCTTGCCCAAACCAAATTGGACTAGGGGAGGGGGCCGGTCCCCCTCTTTCCTTCTCCCTCTCTCTCCCTTCCCCTTTTTCCCTCTCCGGTGGAAGGAAGGGGGCGAATCCTACTTGGACTAGGAGTCCAAGTAGGACTCCCCCGATGGCGCACCCCCCTCTAGGGTCGGCCTCCTCCTCCCCCTCCTTTATATACGTGGGGAGGGGGCACCCAAAGGCACAACAGACAATCTCTTAGCCATGTGCGGTGGCCCCCTCCACAGTTTAACACCCCGGTCATATCATCGTAGTGCTTAGGCGAAGCCCTGCGCCGGTAACTTCATCATCACCGTCACCACACCGTCGTGCTGACGAAATTCTCCCTTGTCCTCAACTGGATCAAGAGTTCGAGGGACGTCATTGAGCTGAACGTGTGCTGAACACAGAGGTGTCGTACGTTCGGTGCTTGGATCGGTTGGATCGTGAAGACGTTCGACTACATCAACCGCGTTACTAAACGCTTCCACTTTCGGTCTACGGGGGTACGTGGACACACTCTCCCCGCTCGTTGCTATGCTTCTCCTAGATAGATCTTGCGTGATCGTAGGAATTTTCCTGAAATACTACGTTCCCCAACACTTTCATCATATGATTTTATGACCATGATTTGTTATTATATAACAGTGGGTGAAAAAACGTGGATTATATTGAAGTGGAGGCAACATGTGGTGCATCTCGAAAGTACTACTAATCCAAACTTGATCAAGTTTTGATTAGTAGTACTTTCGACATGCACCACATGTTGCCTTCACTTGAATCTAATCCATGTTCATTTCACCCACTGATATATATATATTAACTCATCATGCTCATATAACAACTTAGCATCATGCATCATCATAATAATAAATAACTCATCATTGGTATCATAATAACAACTTGTACTCATCATCATCATACAACTTCTACTCGTTATCATAATAACAAGTCATACTCATCATCATCATAGTCATCTAACCAACCCTACTTAATTGTTCTTAGCACATGATTATGAGTATTAGCTATGACCTAACTACCCTCTGTCTAAGGTAAAATAGAATAAAACAAGATGGGACCTGACTCTCCATTATGGAGAATGGAGACTATCCTGTCTCCAATTCTTGCGCTTCGCACAATGTTGGTTCCAAGTAGCTCCGTACGATAGTCCATACATTTTTCCATCCTTTGATTGTCATGTCTTCATCGGTTTTAGAAATCCGGTATGAACACATCAAGGTGACCTTTCGTAAGCATGAGATCAGGCACACAATCCTTCAGGATTTTCCGTCGAAAAACATAGTAATAACGTCGTAGTTAGCAATGTAGTTTAGCTTTAGAAGAATTTATGCAAAAGAGGCACAGATGTTGTAATAGTAAAAAAATCTTACCATGCCATCTCCATAGATGTTACCGTAGTTCAACACGTGCACTAGTGGCACGTATTGACCATAATGTGCAGGAGTTTGATAAATGATATTGTAATTCTCAACATCATTAATAAATGAGATCAGATGATCTTTCTCCTGATAAGTTAATTGTGCGCCATCGGTGTAGTAGGTTCTGTCTACCATATTCCGTACATTCTTTGAAGAATGAAAATAAGCTATCAATGGAAATAAGTTGTCAATGATTTTGAAATAAACAATATAAATTACTTAATAACTATGTTTGAGAAACTAACATAGCGGTAGAATAGGAAGCGTATCAACAAGGACCCAAATGTCCATATTATCTCGGTCGATGTTAGGATCACCAAGATCGAAGGTGACAAGGATAACCTCGTGAAAATCATACATCTTGCAAGGTGCTTCCCAATTCGTGCAACCAAAATGGGATACACTCTCAGAATTGTATAGATTTATAGCTAAATCAACACCATGATGGGTCCTTAGGTGAACTATGTTTGTTTCCATACTTTCATGATCTTCGAAATCCATCCTCTCCAAGACATAGCGTCTTGCATGGTGTCGGTGTCAAAACCGGCGGATCTCGGGTAGGGGGTCCTGAACTGTGCGTCTAAGGTTGATGGTAACAGGAGGCAGGGGACACGATGTTTACCCAGGTTCGGGCCCTCTCTATGGAGGTAATACCCTACTTCCTGCTTGATTGATCTTGATGAATATGAGTATTACAAGAGTTGATCTACCACGAGATCGTAATGGGTAAACCCTAGAGGCCTAGCTTGTATGACTATGATAATGAGTATCCGCCTATCTGGACTATGCTCTCCGGTTTACATAGACACCGGAGAGATATAGGTTACATGGAGTCGGTTACATAAAAAGGAATATACATAATTGATCGCCAAGCTTGCCTTCCACGCCAAGGAGAGTCCTGTCCGGACACGGGTGTGGTCTTCGGTCTTCACATCTTCATGGCCCATCAGTCTGTCGCGCAGATTTGTCTCCGGCATTGCAAGGCGGGTTCCCCTTTCCGAACTCCAAAATAGTCTTCAGATGTGATGATTATATCCAAACATGTGTACATGACCGCAGATAATATAATATTTCACGAATCCGATCCGCTGACAATCTTTTGGTAATATGACGTCACGTCTGCCCGGTCATTATTTTCGAACCGTTGGCTAGCCCGCCATCCCACGTCTTGAGACGCGGTTTTATTGGCACGTCTTGTCAGAGCAGAGATCGTGTCCCCTTATCGCAGGATCCCCATCAATACGTTCGTGGGTAACCCAACCGTCCCTTGGGTACAACCCCTCGGGGATAGGCAAGTTTTGAGGCCCAGGAGGAGACGCTCGATATTCGTGGTCTTTATATAGGGATACGGACCCGTCTTTTTCTCTCACGCTTGCTTCTTCCTCAACCCTTGCAACCTCGAGTTCCAACCCTTGGGTTCCAATCACCACTATCTCCGATCATGTCCGGATCCAGCCGTCAAGGCCGGTGGGTGGCTTCTTCTGTCACAGAGGAGGATATTGCGAAGCTTCGCGCAGCGAGGTATCTAACCTCAGAAATCCTCCATCGGCTTCCTGCTAAGGGGTAGGTTATTCCTACTCCCAGATTTGGCGAGAGGGTAGTATTCGTGTCCCACCTCCTCCACAGGTTAGGGTTCGCGCTTAACCCCTTCGTCCGGGGGCTCATGTTCTATTATGGGCTAGATTTTCACGATCTGGCCCCGGACTCCATTCTTCTCATCTCGACATTTATCATCACGTGTGAGGCCTTTCTCCGGACTCCTCCGCACTTTGGTTTGTGGCTCAAGACATTTGACGTGAGGCCGCAAGTGATAGAGGGGGACCAGACAGAGTGCGGCAGCGCCACAATAGGCAAGCTTGCTAGTGCGGTTTGGTTCAAAGGATCTTTTGCAGAGTCTTCCGACCTATGGCAGCAGGGGTGGTTCTATATCAACGAGCCGCGTGGCTCCAGGTGGGCGGCTGCGCCTGCGTTCCGACCCGACCCTCCAATTCGGCTTGCTTCATGGATCAATAAGGGATTGGACTGGGGATCAGTCAATGAAGTGCATACTCTCCAGAGTCGCCTCCGAAGCCTTGCCGAGAAGGGCATCGATCTTGTCAACGTTGTTCAAGTAATGCTAGTCCGCCGGACCCTGCCATGCCAGCAGCGGCCACTCCGCATGTGGGCATTTAATCCAGAAGGGCGCTGGACTCTTCAACACTTCTTCGGCACTACGCACGAAGGAATGTGGAAATTACATTTCGGGGAACGAGAGCAATGGCTGGACACCACCGAAGATATCGGCCTTGACTGCAATCATCCGGACACTTTGGTAAGTATTCAATTTCTGAACACCTTTTATTCAAGCATCCCTTGACTAGATACTGAACAAACCGTCCCTATACAGGACTGGATAAAGAAAGCGGTACTAATCTGGTGTCCGGCGCCCCTTCCTGAAGACTCAGCAAACGCCCTGCTCATGAGGATGCTGGCTCCGACACCGTACCAGGTGTCTGTAGAGGAGGGCGAGAACAGGGAGGCCAGAGGTGACCCCCACCCCGGAAATAGATTAGACACCGTGTTCGGGGAAACCGAAACTCCTTTGCCCAAGGGAAAAGGTGCAGAAGAAGTGGATGTCCCGTCTTCCCATGGTAAGAAGAGGTCCGCCTCCGAAGATCAGGAGGGGAAGCCTTCCAAGAGAGGCAAAATGCCATTGTCGGGCGGCTTGGGCCGGGCAAGCAGTGTTGCCGTGCGGCTTTATGATGAGGACAAGCCTCCGGTCAAACCGTAAGTGAAGCAGGGTGCTTTAAACATACCTCATACCTTTCCTATTACCGAAGTAATCATCCGATATATGTACATCCTCGCAGGTTAACGCCCAGTGTTCCTCAACCATCCTGTTCCTCGGGAGATCTTCTTCCAGAAATGATGGAGAGTGGTACGCTTTCTCCGGCCTCCTCGCCCAACAGGGCGGACGATTTTGAGATATCGTCCCGGAGGGCTTCTCCCGACCGACAAGTAGTGCGGGGAACGAAGAAGGCGTTACCCGAAGGTGGTGCCTCTGTTGCCCAGGGTTCGGAGGTCAAGAATGGCGGCCCTGAACTGTCTGGTTTAGCCGGAGACAATTCTGGAGGCAAGTAAGCGGATTCCTTCAAAGAAAGGCCGTACTCCTGTGGCGGCTTCCGAAGACCCGGGAGCGCCAGAAATGCTGACGGACATGCTACAACAAGCGTCCATCTCGGAGGAACACCGTGCCTTGATTGTTACGGTGGTCGAGAAGGTTCTATCTGCGAAGAGCGGATTGAACGAGGCTTTCATGAGCCTACTAAGAGGTTTCGAGGTTTGTGATGTAATTTTGCCAATTGTAATTTATTGACAGAATGCACCTGTTGTATAGATAGTAGCCCTTGAGACTCGGATTGCATTTCGAAGGAAGCGATCGGAGGATCAAAAAGATATGCTCAGGCACTAACCTTGATTTAATTTGAATACAGGCTGCCTCCCCCTGGTGGTTACCCGAACTATGGAAGTGGCCGAACTGCAGCGAAAGCTGGATATTGCAGGGGATGACATTGCATTGATCAACAGGCGTCTTGACGACTCGCAAGGTATATTTCGAGCATTCCTTACACCGACGTGCTTATAATGTAAGCCTGACATTGAAAAAATTGTATATGGAATATGCATGAATGCAGACGGTGCTGCCGTCGTTGAAGTTCTTCGGGCAGGGCTAGCCCGGGCCAAGGAGCGGGGCCGGTGTAGTAATGCGGCTGCCGAAAAGGCATCGGCTGAGCTAAGAGCCGAACAAGCAGCTCGGCACCAAGATGAGGAGAAGATATCCGCACTGGCGCTCAAATTGAAAAATGCTGCCAGCCGTTGTGAATATCTTGAGAATGAAAATGAAGCCAAGACGGATGAACTTGATAAGGCCTTACGAGTGGCGAGTGAAGCGCGGTCTGAATCCAGGGCGGCTCGTGAGGAGATTCGGCAGGCTAAGGAAATAGCGGCCGGTAAGCCCTTTTTGCTTCAGACTAAGTTCGGCGATACAGACTATGCTCAGCTGAATCAAGTCTGGAGTTCTCCGGATTAATTTTTGAACTTGCCGAAGAGTTCTTCCGATGCGGCGCAGTTTTACCAAGCGCGAGAGGGGTATGCAACGGAGAAGCTTTCCTGGTCACAATTTGGCGCATCAAAGCGCCCTCTGTTGTTGAATGAACAGATGTCCCAATGGGTCGAGCTTCATAGGATGTCCGGCGACGCCATGAAGAACGTCATGATTCGGTTGTGGCCCGATGAGCCTATTCCGAAGAGCTACTTTGGCTTGGTGCAACATCTTGTTGATGCAGTGCCACGTATCGACGTTGTGAAGCGGTCGGCGTGTATTGAAGGTGCACGGATGGCCTTTGCCCGAGTCAAGACATTCTGGGGGAAGATGAAGGCCATCGATGTTGCGGCGAAGAGTCCACCCAAGGGCAAGGATCGTAATGAGCCGGAGCATTATTTTGAAGATGTCCTAGAAGTCGCCCGCTTGATAGAGGGTCAATGCTCGAAAAACATAATGTTCAAGTGAGGTGTATTAGAATTGTAAAAGACAATTTGATAATTAATCTATTTTGATGTTTTGCTCAAAAGCGTGTGCTCCTCCTGTGCAGCCGTTTTGAATATAACTGGAAGTTTTCTAGTCGTCGGCTTCAGCCCCCTCGTAGGAAGTACGGGGGTGTTCGGAAAAGCATTTAATCACTCTTGATCCAACGTCTTGGTCCGTAAACAAGGTGATAATGCAGCGAACCAGGCAATCAGACTATAGGGCGTTAACACTTTCACTTAGCCATAGGAGTTTTATCGTTGGGGCTACGATATAGCCCCTGGTATGTGTACGGCTTACTTTGGTATGGTGCGTTACATATATGACCTGAAAAGGAGGTCCTTCATGTTATACGAAGGAATCATGACAGATTCCTATAAGTCATCGAGTTGTTGACCAGCTCACGCAGCATCATGACAGTCGGTTTTCGGCTTTCTCTACTGAGGTGCTTGACCAGATGAACCGGAAGCACAATCGCAGTAGTTCTCCCTTTACTACCCTAGCCGATAGAGCGGAACGTAAGGTAGCAAGCACAGGAGCCGGGCAACCCAACCATTGACCCATGACATGATTCAGAGCTGATGCATATAAGGCCAAACTCGCGACGCCGAAGTACGCTATAAATCTGTTCGGACTTTGCTGGCGACTCCTTTGTTCCCATACAGAGCCCCTGGCAGGTTATGCCGAGGTGCATCTATGAAACAGCCGCTAGGGCCGTATTCATTGTTGAAAGGATACGAAAGATTAGTTCATATAATGTTTATTGGGATCGGAGCGATAAGCCAATGATTAATTTATATGTATAAAGACCACAACCCCGGCTATTTGACATGCTCAGGGTCGGGGACAGAGGAGAAAAGGCATATTACAGGCTCAAAATAAAGAGTGCGATCTACAAAAAGTTATCTTGGACCTCCTGTCGCACGTCTGCGCCGCCTGTCCTCAGGGAGGGGAACCCTTTACGGCAAGTGGCCCCTAGGTGAGTGTACGGATCCGAACTCTGATAGAGTCAGTTTTAGATGTTGTCCTTTCTGTCACCTGTTTTTCTTTTAGAGATAATAAAGAAATGAATAAAAAGAAAATAGATAAAAACGTTACAGGAATGTTTGCAGGCTTGTCCGTATTGGGCTTCCGCCGATGTCCATGGTATCTTGAGTGCATAGTGGTTATGCGCGGTACAAATATTGCCGGTATATGAGGTGGGCGGCGGAAGCCGGGCTGTTATTTCCGCTTCGGGAGTGGTCGATCCTTGCGGGGAAATTGCCTCTTACCTCCGGTATTTGGTTGGTGACCCTCCCCGTCATTCCTGTCGCCTGGCGGCCTCCTCCCCTTGTGTTCAGCGTTGAGCTTGCCGGCCTACTTGAAGACCCAACAACTTCTGTTGGTATGGTTAGCTGGTTTGTCGGGTGGCCGTGAATCTGGCAAGGTCGGTCCAATATCTTGTCTAGGGTGGATGGTCCGTCTTGGTTTGCCTTAATTGGCTTGTTCTGTTGACCGGGTTTGGGATTACTGAATCCGGCGTTGACTGCTGTGTCGCGTGATCTTTCATTGTTATTGCGACTGTTGTGTTCGCTTCGTCGTGGCTTGCCGTTGCCGTCTCGGATTTCGGAAGTGCCCGGGTCGCTGGCGTTGTTGCTTCTACGAGCGAGCCAGTTGTCTTCTCCCGCGCAAAAGTGAGTCATTAGGGTGGTAAGAGCTGTCATGGATTTGGGTCCTTCCTGACCGAGGTGGCGTGCTAGCCATTCATCCCAGACGCTATGTTTGAAGGCCACAAGGGCTTCCGCGTCCGGACAGTCGACAATTTGGTTGTTTTTGACTGAGAACCTGGTCCAGAGTTCCCTGGCTGACTCCCCGGGCTGCTGGACAATGTGACTTAAGTCATCGGCATCCGGTGGACGGACATATGTTCCTTGGAAGTTGTCTCGAAAGGCGTCTTCCAAATCTTCCCAGCTGCCAATAGAATTTTCTGGCAGACTGTTTAGCCAGTACCGAGCTGGCCCTTTGAGTTTTAGAGGTAGGTATTTAATGGCATGAAGGTCATCTCTGCGAGCCATGTGGATATGAAGGAGGAAGTCCTCAATCCAAACTGCTGGAACTATTGTTCCATCGTATGATTCGATGTTTATGGGTTTGAACCCGTCTGGAAATTCGTGCTTCATTACTTCATCAGTGAAGCAGACAGGGTGTGCGGCTCCTCTATGTTGGGCCACACTGTGATGTACCTCCGATGGATTCCGCTTGCAGTTTTCAGCCTGGGCGAGGTTGGATCTGTTGTGTCCGAATAGGTAACCGTCATCGCCGGTCGAGGCATGTCCCCGCAATCCATAGATCGATCTTGCATGTCCTGCTCTACCATCCAAGGCTTGTTGGATGTCATAAGTACTCCCCCGAGTAGTCTTGTTCTTGCTTTGACTGCGAGGTGGGGTGGTATGGTGTTCAACTTGAGTTGCTGCTTTGCCCGGACCGAATTGTGGCCGACCTTCCGTGTTGTGCGAGGATGGTACGGGCTCCAACGCCTTACCATCGTATTGAGGGAGCCGCCTACACTTCGGGTAGCTTTTGGCTGGGCCACTAAGGCCATATTCTTCGGCGGCCAGGACCTCGGTCCATCTATCATTGAGCAAATCTTGGCTCGCTTGAAGCTGCAGCTGCTTCTTTTTTAGGCTCCTTGCAGTGGCTATTAGCTGGCGTTTGAAGCGCTCCTGCTCGAGAGGTTCCTCAGGCACGATGAAATCCTCGTTGCCAAGGCTCTCCTCTTCCTCGGAGAGCGGAAGATAATTACTATCCTCTGATTCTCCGTATATGGCCTGTTTATTAGGGCTAACTTGCCCGCTTTCCTGTTCCTCCTGTTCGGATTCTTCCTCGACAGGGTCTTCATTGTTTTCGGCATCGTCCGGAGCGTTATCTTCTCTGGTGCCAGTATTGTTTTCTATTGAGTGACATCACTTAGAGCGGGGTCGTTGGCGCTGTTGTTTGGATAGTGTCCCAGGAGGTTTATCCTCAGCTGGATCCTCTTTGTCATCGTCGTGAGCGTCTTTGTGTGTATCTACCATACACATGTCGTACCAGGTGGTCGTCCAACATCTAGTGGATGGTGGGTTTTGGCCTTGTTCTTCGTCGGTGTTGGCGTCCATACCGTCGATGTCCTCGGAGCCGAAATCAAGCGTGTCGGTTGGATCTTCGATAGTGGCTATGAAGTGGTGGCGGGTGGGAAGCAAAATTCTCCATCATCAGCCGCTAGTTCGAACCGGATATAGTTCGGCAACGAGTCACCTACCAAGGATAGTTTTTTTAATGAGTTTAGCATGTTGCCGATGGGCGAGTGCTGGAAGATGTCTGCAGCGCTGAACTCGAAGATCGATGACCGATCAAGTTCGGTATCCGCGGGCTCGCAGGTTTCGGAGCTTATCGCCGGGGACGAGTCCGGAGTTCCGGTGAAGCAGATATCACATGAAGTAGGATCTGTGTGCGGCTCCAACGCCGCGGAATTAGCGGCCTCCATGATGGGGTCGAGCTTCCCATCTTCGGATGGCGCGATCTGCTCTAGATCTAAGGCCAGAGATGTCACAAGAGCTATCTCCTAGATGTGGTCCGACGACAAGCTTAAGCCATGTTCGTCAGGGCGAAGGGGAGCGGTTGCCGCGGTCTCGAATCCGTCGAAGATCAAGTCTCCACGGACGTCCGCGACGTAGTTCAAACTCCCGAATCTGACCTGATGGCCAGGGGCGTAGATTTCAATCTGCTCCAGATGGCCAAGCGAGTTGGCCCGCAGTGCGAAATCGCCAAATACGAAGATCTGTCCGGGGAGAAAGGTTTCCCCTTGGACAGCGTCGCTATGGACGATTGAAGGATCCATTAACCTTTTGAGGACGGCACGGTGGGACTCTCAATGAAAGCACCAACGTCAGTGTGAAAACCGGCGGATTTCGGGTAGGGGGTCCTGAACTGTGCGTCTAAGGTTGATGGTAACAGGAGGGAGGGGACACGATGTTTACCCAGGTTCGGGCCCTCTCTATGGAGGTAATACCCTACTTCCTGCTTGATTGATCTTGATGAATATAAGTATTACAAGAGTTGATCTACCACGAGATCATAATGGCTAAACCCTAGAGGCCTAGCTTGAATGACTATGATAATGAGTATCCGCCTATCCGGACTATGCTCTCCGGTTTATATAGACACCGGAGAGATCTAGGGTTACATGGAGTCGGTTACATAAAAAGGAATCTACATAATTGATCGCCAAGCTTGCCTTCCATCCCAAGGAGAGTCATGTCCGGACATGGGTGCGGTCTTCGGTCTTCACATCTTCACGGCCCATCAGTCCGGCCCATGGCCAATTGGCCGGACGCCCGAGGACCACTTAGTCTAGGACTCCCTCACATGGCATGGGATAAGCTAGTCGAATTGTAAAAGACGAAAATATTACACATTGAAGAAGCAGAAGTTGTGCTTAATTACGAAAAAACACTGGTCGTCGTTGCGTACCGTTTCAACATCGAAGGTCTCCTGGAATTTAATGTTGAAGCGCCGATCTTCTTCCCGGTGAGGCATGTCGCACATACCCCGATCGTCATTGCACCAGTCGCACTCCGGGAGACTTTCGACGTCCGATGAGATTTCCTATGTTCATAATTCAAAGAATAAATTTCTTAAATTAAATATATGTACTACAGAAACTAAATTAGATAATTATTATTCATCACGAGTTGACTATTGGTCTGTCGGGATTCTCCTTCCTCTCTCATATATGGTGGACACTCCCTCACTGATTTTTTCGACCGTCGATGATGGTCACTACTCCTCCTTCCCCTAGTGCATAACAAAGGTCTAGCACAAGGAGAAGAAGGAGAACCGACCCCCACGACAACAGTCGGCATTCTTCTTCTCTCATATATGGTGGAGACACTCCCTCACTGATTTTTCGACCGTCGATGATGGTCGCTACTCCTCCTTCCCCTAGTGCATTAGTGAGGTCTAGCACAAGGAGAAGAAGGAGAAACGACCCCCACGACAATAGTCAGCATTTTTCTTCTCTCATATATGGTGGAGACACTCCCTCACCGATTTTTCGACCCTCTATGATGGTCACTACTCCTTCTTCCCCTGGTGCATAAGTGAGGTCTAGCACAAAGAGAAGAAGGAGAAGCGAACCCCACGACAACAGTCGGCATTCTTCATATCTCATATATGGTGGAGACTCTCCCTCACTGCCTTTTTAACTGTCATGTACGGATCCCCAACAGACTTAAAGTCAACTCGAAATGTCGTTTAATTCTCTTTCTAGCAAATCCGGGGCACTCGATATTTCCTACATATTCTAGCACAAGTCATGCTCAAATTCATGGGAAAATCCGGCATGACCTTTGCTAAAATAGGACATATCGAGCGCCTGAAATTTGCTGGAACGGACATGAATCAACACTCCGGCAAAACATAGGCCACTCGGAAATGAATCAACACTTCGCACATGAGCATAAACTGGTGCTCATTGCATTTCAATGGTTCAATATTGACAAAAACATTTCAATATATGATATAACCCGAACATTTCATTTGGTTAAGAAGCATAAATAAATACCCTAGTTCTACTCTATTCAACACCGAGGAGTGGAGAAGGAGCAGGTGGACTTTTAGCTCACCGACTCGGGTGTAGAGGAAGTAGAGGTAGCTCGGATGACGATCACTCAAAGGAGACACGACTCTACAAAGCCTGCATATTCCACCGAGTAAAATTTTAATTAGATCATCAAATCTCATGTAGCATTCTTTGATGACAAAGTGATAATGACATAAATTCAACTAGTTTTATTGATTCAACTAGTTCAACTAAGCACTTCGTAAAAATAAACTAGTTCTATTAATTTTCTTACTAAAAATAAACTAGTTCTATAGTAAAATTTTAATTAGATCATCAAATCTCATATTCCTAAATTTTCTTACTAAAAATAAACTAGTTCTATTAATTCAACTAGTTCAACTAAGCACTTACTACATAAAGATAGATCAACTAGTTCCATCTATCTATATATCCTCATAAACCCTAGTACTAAATTATTTATTACTAAATTCTATTACTAAAAAACTTTCTATTACAGAAAGCAGGAGGAGGAGGAGCGAGGAGGAGGGAGGAGGAGAGATTAGTAGGAGGGAGGGGGAGGAGAGAGCAGTAGGAGGGAGGAGGAGGGGGCCGCCGGAGGGAGGAGGAGGGAGGGAGTTACCTGGGGGCGCTGGTGGGCGACGGCGGCGACGACGCGCGGCGGAGTTGGTAGAGTGAGAGTGTGAGTGGAGAGTGAGGACGCGCGTGGGTGGATAAGGTACCCATAGTAGTAGCGATGGTCCATAACCACCGCTACTGCTAAGATACATAGGAGTAGTGCTTTAGTGGAAAAAGCGCTACTGCTATGATCATTAGCAGTAGCATTTTTAGAAGTAGCGCTGGTTAGAGGAAAGCGCTATTGCTAAGTTCAATAGCAGTATCGCTTTTTAAGTATGAGCGCTACTAGTATACCTAGCCTGCCTACAACGGTCTGGCAATTATAATAGTAGCGTGTTTTGTATCCACATCGCTACTGCTATGTGAATAGTAGCAGCGCTCTTAGTGACGAAGCGCTGCTGCTATTTAGCAGTAGCGTTTCCTTTTTAAAAGCTCTACTAGTGAGCTCCTGTGTATAAGCATTTCCCTAGTAGTGACTGATGACCCACAAGTATAGGGGATCAATTGTAGATCTTTTCGATAAGTAAGAGTGTCGAACCCAACGAGGAGCAGAAGGAAATGACAAGTAGTTTTCAGTAAGGTAATGTCTGCAAGTGCTGAAATTGTAAGTAGCGGAGTAGTTTAATAGCAAGATAATTTGTAACAAGCAAGTAACGATAGTAGTAACAAAAGTGCAGAAAGGTAGGCCAATCCTTTTGAGGCAAAGGACAGGCCAAAACGGTCTCTTATGATAAGCAAAGCGTTCTTGAGGGTACACGGGAATTTCATCTAGTCACTTTCATCATGTTGGTTTAATTCGTGTTCGCTACTTTGATAATTTGATATGTGGGTGGACCGGTGCTTAGGTGTTGTTCTTACTTGAACAAACCTCTTACTTATGATTAGCCCTCCCTCAAGCATCCGCAACTACGAGAAAAGTATTAAGAATAAATTCTAACCATAGCATTAAACTTTTGGATCCAATCGGTCCCTTACGGAATAGCGCATAAACTGGGGTTTAAGCTTCTATCACTCTCGCAACCCATCACCTAATTGCTACTCCACAATGCATTCACTTAGGCCCAAATATAGTGAAGTGTCATGTAGCCGACATTCACATGACACCACTAACGGAATAACAACATACATACTATCAAAATATCGAACACATATGAAATTCACATGATTACT